>NW_025353535.1:0-4683 GCF_016433145.1 Gracilinanus agilis
CTTCCAGCTCCATATCTAAGACCCCATGGTCTTGGTTCAGGAAGTAACATTAGCCTTGGCAAGAAATTAATCCTTTAGTGAAATAGGATTGCATGATCCTTATGAAGGAAAGAGGCAGATGGAACGAATCCTTTCAGTAAATGATCCTACTGGAAACTGTTATTTAAAAAAAAATAAACAATACACTGTGGTTCTGTTGGTTCCCTTCTTGTTTTAAAGTGGAATTATTGAATCATTGGGAATGTTTCCTGTCCAAGCAAAGATTAGGGACTTAGGTCTATCGGAGCATCATTTTCTGGAGTAGGGGTATTGGATTAGAATGCTAGAGGAAGGACTGCTCTGGGTGGAGGGTTATGATGAGAAATGTCTCTCAGGCCTCACAAAGCTAATTAAAAAGTTGCTGTTGGTGTCACTGATGAGGAGCCATGGTGGGGGAGCTGTCCAGGGCCGTTCTAGAGGAATAGAAAGTGCTGATCTAGTAATTCTCTGTGCTACTTCCTGAGCGTTTCTCAGAGCAAGTATATGAGTTAAATATACCCTCCTCCTTTAATGAAAAAAATGTATAAGGGAGGCCAATGCATGAGGAGCAAAGTAAATAAAAGGCAGGAGATAAGATGGCATTTCCTATGATCTCTCCCTGAGCTCTGCTGTCTCATCTGCCTCATTTAATTACAGATGCAGAAACTGAAACTGGTTGCCAAAGTAAACATGTTCTGGGCACATACATGCACTCTTGCTTTTTGGATAAAGCAAAAACATTGCATTTACATTTATCTGGGAGAGAGTTTCTTGGAGGAATACAGAATGCCTTACTGGCAAAACTCGGATCCTTTGTAGACCACTAAAACTTGGGGCTTGTTTACCAGAGGGAGGCTATTATTTGTATCTCCAGGCTCCTTGGGATACTTTGGTGTGGGGAGGGTTTTAACGAGTGCTGATCCCTGTCATTCCCATCATATCGTTTAACTCATTAACTTAGGGTAGGGGGGCATTTTCCATGTCCCAATCTCACCCTGCAGAAAGGTATTACAACCTGCTTTTGTAGCCATCACGCAGAGGGGCCAACCCTGTGGAGAAGGGGCCAGTTGTCCCATATCTCAAATCCTTCTTTATCAGCTGCCACCCACAGGCTATTCAAGTTAGTCTCACTAACACAGGAGAAAGAGTTGAGGCATGCACCAGAGAAACTTCTGGCCAACTTGGTTAGAGCTGATTGTTAAAATTTTAATGGAAGCATTTACATCTTGGAAATCAGCAAAAGCTACAAATCAGGGATTGATTTATTATTTCATTGAATGCCAGGCTTAAGAAAGTGGAGAAAATATTAATAATGCAGATTAAATTTAAAAGGGTATCCTGTCTACATGCTCCCTGTCGGTTGTTAAACATTTACCAGGACACCTTTGATCCAAGAGAATGTAAGCTCCTCAAGGGCTGGGACAGTTCCATGTTTGTCTTTCTAGTCTTAGCTCCTGGCATTGTTCCTGGCATATGGATTTCATTGGTATCGAGGCCTCTAGGGAGGAGCTTCTTTCCATTAATTCAGATCAGCAACTGCTCTGCAATTTAGTTTTAAAGAGTTGCCCCGGGTACTGAGAGATGAAGGGCTATGTCCAGAGACACACAATTGGAATATATTATAGGATGATCTTGAATTCAGATCTTCATGATTCTGAGCCTGGCTTTCTGTGCACGATACCACAGGACCTTCCTTGCCCACAGTAAGAAGGTGCCCGATGATGATGATGAAGATAATTGGTATTTATATAATGTCTTAAGAGTTGCAAAGATTTTCCATGCATTCCACACATTCTATGCTCATTTGGGCATAACAACAGTCCTGTAAGGTAGATGTTATAACTATTATCTCTATTTTATATCAGAATAAATTGAGACTTAAACTAGTGACTTATCCACAGTTACATACCTAGAATTTTGGAGAAAGGACTTGAAGTCAGGTCTTCCTGAGACCAAGTCCTGATCTCTATCCACTGTGTCATGTTGTTAAGTTATTTCAGTTGTGTTTGACTCTTTGTGAACCCATTTGGGGTTTTCTCGGTAAAGATACTTAGAGTGCTTTGCTATTTCCTTCTCCAGCTCATTTTACAGATGAGGACACTGAGGCAGAGTTAAGTGACTTGCTCAGGGTCATACAGCCAGTAAATGTCTGAGGTCAGATTTGGATTCTGAGAGATATCCACGGCACCACCTAGCTGCTCTTGTCCCATCTCCTCTAAATATTTGTTGAATTGAATTATGTTGTACCACATGTCTGTAACAGCATACAGTCACATCTGACATTCATCTTGCGCTGAGTTATAGGAGCAGACATTATTATTCCCATCTTCCAGATGGGAACACTGTGACTTGAAGTTTAATAGAAGAGATAACTATTCTAAATGGAATCTATAACCATCAAAAGGTAGAGTCTGGATGATAACATTTCTCCAAATTGAAGACACTTTTTAGAATTTCGCCCCAAAGAAGGCAAGAAGTATGTAAAAATGAAGGGGGGAAGGGATCAGATCCCCTTTTAAAAACCAGCAGTACTAGAATGAGGAAGATTTTGTTTTTATTAGTTATGATATTGTCACTCATTGGCTTTGTGTTGTTGAACAATTAAGCCAGGGGGCAGACACAGGAATGCCAGGGGACACTGGACTTCACCTCTTCTTCCTCCTCCTTCCATCCATTAAATTCCACACACAGCCTTATGCAGCTCTGAGACTGCGAAGGATCCTTTGCTGCTGTTGGGGAATTGCTGGAGCCAAAGGGAACACTAATGAACCCCCAAAATGCTAGTTCCTGTCTCTCTCTCTCTCTCTCTCTCTCACCACCTTCTAAGTCATGGGGAGAGGGAGATTTCCAGCTGGCCCTGGGCTGCAAGTGGGGCTAAATCTCCCCAACACCCTTGAGGTTACAGTCTTGCCCCAGTTGGTAATTTCCCTTTAAACCTTTCACACCATTTATACATGGATATGTGTAGGAGACTTACTGTGAAGTAAAGGATTTGAGAAAAATGCCTTTTTATGATAGATCTTTAATCCTATTTTACAGATCCATTGAGGGATGATTTTGATGCCATAAAATGATTATTTAAGCAATAGCTACAATTCCTTTCATATGCTCGAAACAATAAATTCCTCTGACGTACTCATTTGGCACCTGGTAAGGGTTCACTTCTGGGCCATGGAGGTGGAGTAAAATTAAAGCGATTTTACTGTGGGATCCTGGGCACATGTATGTATTTGCTCATTCACGTGTGTGTGTGTGTGCATACATGCTTGTGAGGAGCATGAGCTGGTGCATTTGGCTAATTGGTAATGAAACAATTTTGCATCCCTCGAGAAGCGGGATGGGTTGGCTACAGGATCTAAAATGCTTCCCTTTTGTTGCTTCTTGTTAGTGGATTCTTTCTGTCTTTGAGCGTGTGTGTGTCTAGATGGGACAGAGAGGAGGGTGGGAGCTGGGGTTGCCTTGTGAAGGGTTGAGGAAAGTCATTAGTATTAGAGGCGAACATTAACCCTGTGACCTGCTTGTTTATATCCTACTGTAATTCTGTTCTGCCGGAGTTTCTGAGGTTAGTAAAAGCAAACTTGTGTGCAGTCCTGGGATGTCTGTGTATAGACGAAAATGCCATTTGTCAAGATTGCTGATATGCCTTCAGACAAAAGCCTTAAAAAAATGACTGGCTACTGATATTAATGGAGGAATCTTTGAAAGCCATTAAGAATGGCTTATGTGATTATTCTTTTTTCTTTTCAATGTTTGACTTTACCATGTATGCTCTGATGTCAGGCAGGTTTGGATCTCCTGCATAAACACTTACTGGACTGTGATGAAAGGTTTAATAGGAGTCCTGGGATGAGAGAGGGTACGTGACTTTCCCATAACCACACAGCTAGCACTCGTCGGAGAGGAGATGATATCAGATGTGATGGAATGGGAACTAGGTCTAGAGACAGAGGATGGGAGTTCAAATTCCAGCTTTGTAGGACCCTGGACCAGATCCCCCTTATCTCTGGGCTTCTGTTCCCTCATTTCTAAAATGGAGCAAGGAGGGAAAGATTTGATCCAGATCACTTCTCAGTTCTCTTTCCATTTCA
Source organism: Gracilinanus agilis (assembly GCF_016433145.1). Classification (NCBI taxonomy): domain Eukaryota; kingdom Metazoa; phylum Chordata; class Mammalia; order Didelphimorphia; family Didelphidae; genus Gracilinanus; species Gracilinanus agilis. The sequence goes on from NW_025353535.1 coordinate 4,107, forward strand.
GACCTATGATGTCTAGGAATGGGTGGGAGTGTTTGTTTTTTACTAACGATCATCATGGCATGGAGGGACGTTGGTGGACCAAAGGCCATACCAAGGGAGCCCACCTTTTGTAAACTGAAAGGAGTTTTGGACATAGGTTTGTATGGAGATCTGTTATCTGAGTAGCGGATTTCCTCTCTGTAGAGAACCTATTGGCCCTCAGGTAATGAATTTGTTGACCACTGAAACTCACAGAAAACTTCTAGGCTGTAGGCAGGCTATGGGAGCTGTGATGGAAGGCTGCCAACAAACAAATCTCCCATGTCCACACTAACAAAAGCATGGCTTCTTAAAATATGGAAGTCAGAAAAGCTTCAGGCTTCAAAGTGTGATATTCATAAATCTGGCAGGGTGGGATGGATTTTGGGCAGGATTTAATCACAGTGATATGAAGCAAACCAACAAAAAAGCAAACTAAAAAATCCCCCAAACCAATCAATATGATCCACGCATAGGGATTTCTAATCATTGGTTATTTTATGAGTTCTCTGACCCCACCTCCCATTTTGGTATTTGATAGCTATAATCCATTCTTTCT
>NW_025353536.1:0-1757 GCF_016433145.1 Gracilinanus agilis
ATCCTAGAAGAATGGATGATTAACACTACCAAAAGCTGTCCAAAGGTCAGGAAGAATAAAGATTGCAAAAAATCCTTAGCTCAAGCATTCCATTCTACAGAAAGCTTCACCTTAACTACCTCCCCAAACTATAAATGAGAGCTCCATCTGACCAAACTACTTTGTATTTATTCTGTATATACTTTGATATGAATGTGTTGTCTCTCCATCTAGAGTGCAAGCTCATTGAGTGCAGATACTGTTTCTTCTGTGTCTTTGTGACCCCAGCACATAGTACAATACCTGGCATATTGCTGACTGATTGAATGAATGATAGGTTCTAAGCCAGATTGTTAAGAATTTAGTAGCTTCTGCCTTGGAGCCAATACACAGTATTCACTCTAGGACAGAAGGTAAGGTTTTAAATAAATAAATTAAAAAAAGGGGGGGGGGGTCAGCTGGGTAGCTCATTGGATTGAGAGTCGAGCCTAGGTTCCAATCCGGCCTCAGACACTTCCCAGCTTTGTGACCCTGGGCAAGTCACTTGACCCCCATTGCCCACCCTTACCACTCTTCCACCTAGGAGCCAATACAGAAGTTAAGGGTTTAAAAAAAAGAATTTAGTGGGTAGTGAAAGTAGAAAGTATGTATAGAGTTTAAATGATTTTTTCCAGCCATCTGGCTGATAGAGAAAAGACATAGATGGGAAGACAGCCAATCCAGAAAATCACCAATAGTGTATCTAACCCTCTCATGCTATGAGTTAACTGATATAGTCTGAAAATATTGGAAAACTGGACTAAGTTATTAATGATGTGATTGGTTTCCTATATTTTTGTTTTAATTTCATATTTGAATTTTTAAAATATAAGCATTGGAGTAGTTATTTCATAGGATGATAATATTAGTAATAATAGTGGTATACTTAGCATATTATATATATATATATATATATATGTATATAAACATACTTAGGTAAAATTGGTAATATATTTAGGCCAGACAGAGTATCATCCTTCATAATAAAATTAGGAGCAGAAATCTGGCTAATTGGTGTGTTTGTTCTGCCTTGTTTAGAAGGTTAGCACCGTCCAACCTTTATGTGGAACATACATATGTGTGATTGAACAATGTAATAAACATAGCATTCCTCTATTCCTGAATTTTGGAGAGAGCTCTAAGGTCCATTTTTACTCTGAATCTTATGAATCAACTCTCTCTCTCTCTCTCTCAAAGAAGACATTAACTACTTTGGAATCTGTGCAGTTGAGAAGATACTTCTCTTAGTACAAACTTTACCAAAAGCAGATGTCTTGCTCTAAGATCCTGTCGGATCAGAAAAATCCAAACAAGCTATTCTGGGAGTATCACAAGGCTTCAAAAATTTCCATTGACAGGGCTCTTTTTTATCTACAAACAGCAATTTGGGCTGAGGACTATTATTCTTTTCTTGCGTGTAGATTTATATAACAAGAAATTTGGTTATAGTGTAATCTGAATGTGGGCAAATATTTATATCAAGAAATGTAATATCAATAACATATTATAATCAACTTGAAAAGATGAGAGAGAAAAATAGAGGGAGAAAGAGAGAGATTAAGAGGAGGAGAGGGAGACAGAGACAGAGAGAGACAAAGTGAGAAAAACAAAGAGAGATGGGGGAGAGAGAGATTGAGAGACATAGACTTAGAGACAGAGAGACAGAGACAGAGAAAGGAGAGGGGAGAGAGAGAGAGAGAGAGAGAGAGAGAGAGAGAGAGAGAGAGAGAGAGACAGAG
>NW_025353537.1:0-1157 GCF_016433145.1 Gracilinanus agilis
GAAGGAAGGAAGGAAGGAAGGAAGGAAGGAAGGAAGGGAAAACCACCCAAGCATAGGAAACTTCATTTGCTCCAATTACGGAATTCATTGGTTTTTAACATTCCAGGTTGAACTTCTTCAGAGAAGCCCATGTTAGCAAAACCAGGAAATTCTACAGAAAACCAGGAGCAAGTATGAGAAACCTGTTCATCACCTCTGGGCTCTCCAGCTAATGGAGGGAAACTGAGGCCTTCATCCCCAGAGCATTCATATTGATATAGAAACAGAAATAGCATTGCAGGCTTCAATATATTTTATGTAAAGGTACAAATATATCATATCTGTATCTATATATTTATAAAATAACTATATAGTTATGTAGTTCAATAAAGAGATGAATAGATAGATTGTATATACTTATAAGCAGAGGGAGAAAGAGAGACACATAGGAGAGAAAAAGACACACAGAGAAGAGAAAGAGAGAAAAGAGGCAGAGATGCCAAGAGAAGAGACAGAGAAAGAGAGACAGAGAGAAGAAAGAGAAGAGAGAGAAGAGAAACAGAGACTGACAGAGAAAGAGAGAGTATTCCTTATGTGTTAAGTGCCAGACATTGTGCTAAGCACAGAAGGTACAAGTACAAGCAAACAAGACAGTCCCTGCCCTCGAGGAACTTACATTCTAATGAAAGACAACACATTAAGGGGAGAATAAGTGTGTGGTATACAGATGACCTGGAAGGAGAGATGGGAATTTGGTGTACGATAGAGAACTGACCTCAGAGTCAGGAAGATTTATTTTCAAGGTCAATTTTTGGCACATTCTGGCTTTGCAACCTTGGGCAAATCACCTGAATATTTTGTATCCCAGATTACCTTTTCAGACAAGAAGTTACAGGGCAAGTACAGACATGCATTGGTAGAGGGAATTTCTTCACTGGAATTTCCTAACACTAATGACATCACTGGTCCTTGCTACCAATGAAACTACAAATTTAGTCCAAAAGAAAATGTTGCATGTGTTTATGAAAAGCTAATTTCATTAAGTCACTCACACCTTGTACACATACACACTGACCTAAAAATCAGAGCTCTTTTTACTATGCTGGACTTCTTTTCTGAGACAGAGAAAGAAAGGAAGAAAGGAAGGAAGAAAGGAAGGAAGGAAGGAAGGAAGAAAG
>NW_025353538.1:0-5519 GCF_016433145.1 Gracilinanus agilis
ATTAAAATATTTATATTATTATAAACTAAATATATATTATAAAGAGCTTTATAAAATACCTCATTTTATCCTCACAACAAGCCTGGGTGGCAAATGCTATTATTATCTATTTTGCAAATGAGAAAACTGAGGCAGACCAAAGTTTGCCTAAGGTTACACAGTGAGTAAGTGTCTGAGGTAAGATTTGAACTTAGGTCTTACTGACTCCAGATCCAGCACACTATACACTATGGCACTTAGCTGACAGAACTGTGACTTTGATTTCTTTCACCATTTTTTTCTTCCTAAACTAATCTTTTCTATGAAAACTGATCTCTAAGCCTGAAAATCTGTACTGAGATATCTATTGTGTATACTGTCATACGTGTGAAATTAACAGAAAACTAGAACCCATTAGCTGGCACATCTGCATTAAGAAAGAACATCAAGTCATGGGAGGGGGAGACCGCATGGTAAACTGAAACACTGGCTTAAATGAATGGGTGGGCAGAAATCCCTGACCTGATAAGCGGTGGGTGGTGTGGCATAGTTAGTTGCCTGGATGTCCATATACAGGACCTGGCCTGCCCAATTAAAAAGCCAACTAGGCGTAACATCCTTGGCCATATAAGAGCCGGGGGAAGTGAGAACTGGGGGTGTGGGGGGGGTCTTTTTTTGCTTGGCTCCCATCCTGAACACAAGCAAGAATTTTTCTGTCCTGACCACGTGCCAGGGCTAGTTGGGAATCTGGGACTTGAAGAAGAAGCATGGCTGGAAGACTATGCTACTTAGAAAGATCTGGTAATATTATTCTTTTTCTCTTTCTCTTTTACTCATTCCCTTCCACAGTAATACAGGTTAGTAATAATGAGGGTCTCTAAAGAACATGTTAGAAGTGTGGATACAGGGGACAGGATAGATGCAAGAAATACTGTGAAGATGAAATCCACAGACTTTGGGAACTGATTGGATAAGAGGTAAAAAAAAATCGAGTGTCAAGTATAACCTTAAAGTTTTGAACATTGGGATTGAATGAGAGGTTATGGTTATAGTCCTGACACAGTAAAATCAGAAGGAGTGGGTTAAAGGGGAATGGTAAATTCAGTTTAGGAGATAGAAATGCCTCGTAGGCAGGTGGAGATATGGGTCTAAAATTCAAAAGAAAATTCAGGACAGACTTGGAAATCATCTACTTGGAAGTAGCAGTTGAAGCTGTGGCAATGGATGAGATTGCTGAGGGAAAGTGTTGAAAGAAGCAGATCAAGGACAAATTATTGGGGTTAGAGGGTTGAAAAAATGCATAAGGAAACAGCGGAAGAGATAGGGAGAGAGGAATACAAGGGAAACCATCTCTGAAGTCAAGGGAGGAGAGGGGGAGTGATCAAGAATGCCAAAAGTTACAAAGAGGTAGATGAAGATGAAGATTTTGAAATACCTTTTGCATTTGATGACTAGGACATTTGTACCCTTAGGTAAAACAGTTTCAGCTGAGTGGTGAAGACAAATCCTAAATTGTTAGCGACTGAGTCGAAGTGTAGATGGTGAGGTTGTGGAATTGTTGGCTGTTGACTTTTTTAAGATGAACATATGGAGGAGGAAGAAAGATGGTAGTTAGATAGACTAAGCTTCATAGGGAGATGCTTTTTAATTTTTTTTGAACTGAGAAGACCTGATAGCATTCATAAAGAGATGGGAGGGAGTCAGTCAAAAAGGAATTTGAACATAGATAAGAGGAATGACTGCTATACCTGGGTCCTGTGGTAGGCTTAAGGGAATGGATTCAACCAATTGACCAAGTAGCATTTATTAAGCCCTTATAGATATTAAACAGATTTGGAAACAATAAGACACACGCAAAAATAAATAATTCCTATCCTCAAGGGGTTCACACTGTAATGGGGAAAAGAACAGGTACACATATATGGGAAAATATTCCAAATAAAATATAAGGTAACTTCAGGTTGGGGTCAGACACTTCAATATCAGGAAAGGTCCCATCTAGGAAGAGGCATTGAGTAAAACTCTGAGGGAGGTGAGTGATTCAAAGAAGTGGAAATGAGGAAGGAGCACATTCCAGGTATGGGGTACAGTCTACATGCAAAAGCCAAATAACCTGAAATGAGTGGAGGCCTGAAAATAGGATAGTGAGACCACAGAATGTGTGGGGAACAGTAATGTGTAATAAAGTATGGGAAGGTGGTCTGGAGCCAGATCAGGAAAGACTTTCAATACTAGATCTGGGGACTGGAGCAACAGTAGGGCGATAGGCTAGACATTTTCTCTACCCTCTTTTACATTCTTCTACTTTCACTTTTTCCACCACTTTGTAAATAAAACTATTGAAAGTCAATTTGGCTTGAGTTATAATATTTTTAAATTGGCGACCACAGTATTATCTTAAAATTCTCATATATTTAGTCCAACCACAAAATTTAATTCATTCTATTTCTCTGAAGAGCAACATTAGCCACTCTTTCTCTTTGGCCCCTGCCTTCCTGGGAGCAGGACCACTCTTTTCCCAGCTCTGCTCTTCTGGCATCTCTGTGTGTTGGCATTTCCCTTAGTCACATTGCCCTAGGGATGGGGGCTGAGTCTATGAAGATGCCTTTCGAATTGGCTGTTGTAAGGGCTGGAGATGGAGAGAGGAAGTTAGCCTTTCCTGAGGCCACTGCCCAAGAGGTTTTCTTTTACTTTGATTTACCAAGCTTCTTCCCAACAGAAAACTACTTCTGGCCCATACTCTGCTGAGGTCTGAATTTATTTAATCTTCTCTCTGCTTTGGATGAACGATCTAAAGTTTTGTTTCATTTGAGTCCTAATCTGAGTAAGAATCACAGCACATAAAAAGTCTCCCTCGCTTTCTGTACCTTTGGATACCCATAATCCTACTCTGCTACTTTAAATCCCCTCATGGACAAACACAGACATCTTGGAAAAACTGGGTTCTTTTGAGAATGCCCAGCAAATAAAGAAAAGACACGGACCCTCAAAGAAATGAGAAATGGGACGTAGATTCAGGGAAAGAGTCAGGTAGAGGGGAGAGACTAAGAGAAAGGAGTTTCTTCAGTTTTATTCTGAGCATCAGAGATAGCCATGGCCATTCTTCATTGGTGCTGAATGGATCTACTGTTTAAAGATCACATTTCTTCCTCTGATATCCACCTGGGGGGAAGCAGTGCATTTGTACCCATTTGGCTTCTTAGGAAATTTCAGTTCTCCCCTCTTCCCCCCACCCCCCAGACTGGGAGATAGCTATCTCATGATATCTTTGGCAACAGCTTCACACACGCACAGATAGGGAGAGTCCAGTTATGGGTCTCTATATAAAGAACATGGAAAACCTTGAATTTTATCTCTATCTCCAGTGCCTTGTCCCATTTTAGCACATAGTAGGTGCTTAAAAAATGTTTATTGATTGATTGATTAGATTTAGCTGAGAGCACAGCTAGGTAGGTGGCTCAGTGCATTGATTGAGATCCAGGCCTGGAGATGGGGAAGTCCTGGGTTCCAATCTGGTCTCAGACAGTTCCTAACTATGTGACCCTGAGCAAGTCACTTAACCTCCATTGCCTAACACTTATGGCTCTTCTGCCTTGGAACCAATACACAGTACTGATTCTAAGACAGAAGGTAAAGGTTTAAAAAGAAAGGAATTAGCTGATTTAGTATTAAAATCCCAGAGATCCCTTTGTCTTTGAACAAAAAGTAGAAGGAAAGAAATTTCTCTTGCTGATAAGTGGAAACTGAGAGAAAAAATTCACTGTGCCATCTAAGTTGCCCCTGAGAAAAGGAAATATTGTCAAACAGCCTCACTGAAGAAGGAAGGTAAGTCATCTATTATGAATATGGGGCATGAGGGTGCATTTGGAGCTCAGAAGGCAGAAACAAAACTTTGGAAAAATAGCTGTGGATTAGGACCTGGTTTCAAATGGGACCTCAGACACTGTCTAGCTTTGTGACCCTGGGCAAGTCACTTAACCTCAGTTGCCTAATCCTTGCTGCTCCTCTGCCTCAGAACTGATAGTATAGATTCTAAGACAGAAGATAAGGGTTTAAAAAAGTATGTAGCTATTGAGAAAGAAAGAAGCTGATAAGAGTAGACTATTAAGATTCTTAACCAGCATAAAGGGCCTCTCTGAAGGTACAATATATAAAAGCCTTGACTTTATTGTTAACTTCCTACTACTATGGATAAGTCCTTGGATAAATTCTTGGATAAGTCCTTGGATAAGTCATTTAACTTCTCTGGGCCTTGGTTTGTTCATCTGTAACAGGAGAGTTGGAGTGGATGTCCTCTGAGGTCCCCTCTAACTCTAAATCAATAAGTATGAATTTGTCATGAGTGTAATCAGCTTAATTTTGCGATTTCACCCTTTGACATTTAGCAACTCTAGGGAAGAGAAAAGTTGAGTCAAGTCAACAAGCATTTCTTAAGCTCTTATTATGTGCCACCCCTCAGCCCTGGCTGCTGAACCCCTCAACTAGGGGTGGGACTCCCGTGGTTACTTTCCTCATTCTGCCGGACACTCTTGTGGACTGGCAAAGAGGCCACCCCCAAAGAATGCCCTCAATCTCTGCTGCTGCTGCTGCGGTATTCACAGTGATCTGTCCAGGTGCCTTGGCTAGAGCAGCAGCCCCAGAGGTGGCCCTAGGAAAGCAGACACTATAGGAATGGGTTTCTGGATTCAAGGCAGGGATTCTTCTCTGATCTAGGAGAGAAGTAGCCCATTCCCTTCAGGTCTTCAAAATGCTTTCAGACATTATGTCATCTGGATGTCTTAACACCTTGGGAACCAAATACTACTGGCATTGTTATCCCCATTTTACTGATGAGGAAAACAAAGTCTACCTTGAGGTTGGAAGATGAAGTAAGTGGCTAAACCAGGTTGAGGTTAGCCAACAGACCTTAAACTCTTCAGAGTTGAAGGTCTTTCCACCTCAGGCCTGTAAAGTAAATCCTCCCATGGAATGGAAGGATAAGAACAATTTATTCCAAAGGCCATGAAGGTGACTGAAGCAGAGTCTCACATGCCAAAGTCATTCACTCCATTCTGGACCAATACTTTTGCCTTGCATCTAGACGATGGCTCTGGAAGAGAGTGAGGCCGACCACTTTGCCCAACTCTGCTTTACTTAGATCTAATTCATTCACAAGTGAAGATATCATCCTGGGATGTCAATGGTTCTCTGAAAATGAAGGAATGGACCACAGCTACGTGCCAGCAAAGTCCTAAGAAAGGAAATGCATATACAAGCAGAAAGAAATACAGCTCCTCTTCTCAAGGAGCTTACGTTCTAGAAGGAAAAAGCTAACACAAAAAGGAAGCTGAAAATGGTGGAGTATACCCTAGTGGGAGGCATGGTAGGGAAAGCCAGGAGAGTCAGGAGTGCATCCTGGAGAGGAATGAAGACTTGACTGGCCTAGACATTTTCTTAAAATGGGAAGTCCTAGGAAGAACCAGCCAATCAAAGGACGAGAATACAGGGGCAGAGTGAGGCAATTAGGTGGCACAGTAGGGAGGGAGGGAGGGAGGGAGGGG
>NW_025353539.1:0-5151 GCF_016433145.1 Gracilinanus agilis
ATATATATGTATATATATATATATATGCCTAGGGCTTTATTGTGTTAACACAAGCAGGCATATGCACAATGACAGATTCACTTTCCAGTTTCATTTTACCATTAGTGTTCAATCTGCTATTCTGTCAATCTTTCCAAATGATCATAAGATCACAGATTTACAGCTGGAAAAGGCCTTGAGAGATCATGTTTATAGGCAATTAATTAGGTGGCACAGTAGATAGAATGTTGGACTTAAAAGTCAGAAAGAGATGATTCCAAATCCCTCCTCTGAAATTTACTAGCTGTGTGACCTTGGGCAAGTTACTTAATTGTTGTCAGGCTGTTTCCTCATTTATAAAATGGAGACAACCCACAGGGTTGTTGTAAGGATTAAATGAGTTAACATATATAAAGCACTTTGTAAACCTTAAAGCACCATATAAATGCTCTGTTTTCTTATTATAATCACGTACAGTTGTACTAAACTCAAATAGAATCTGGACCACTAAACCATACAAAAGAATCCCAGAAGTCAGCATATTAACTTAGAAAACCATATGTTAACATTATCTATGTTTTATTATTTTTTATTTTCTTAAACATTTCCCAATTATATGTCCATATTCTATATTTAGGAATGTAGAACTCTTAGTAGACCATTCTAATTTACTCAATCCTTCTATTTTTTCACTGTAGAAAACTAAGACACATGGAGGTTATATAATTTGCCTAATGTCTAATACACAGTGACTTAACTGGGATTGGAAACCAATCCCTTTGCTTCAAATCCAGTAATTATTCTTTTTTATTGTTCTTCTTTACCATACTACCTCTCCAAATCTCTTAGGACAGGAACTGCATGCATACATCTAGTGCTGATCATTTTGTGTAATTTCATAAGATCCAGACTTGCATTGGTGTTTGCAAGGAGTTGGAATAACCACTATGGCTATATAGCTATGCCCTGTTCAGTACATCTCAAGAACTTTAGGGTTTCATTTTCCATGTTACTATGAGTGAGGATCATGGAACAGATAGATGGCACAGTAAATACAGCATCGAATCTGGAAAGAATGATTTTCCTGATTGCAAATGTGACCTCAGAAAGTTACTAGCTGTATGGCTATGAATGTGTAACTCCATCTACTCTGTTTGCCTCAGTTTCCTCATTTGGAGAAGGAAAGGTCAAACCACTCTAGTAGCTTTGCCAAGAAAACTCCAAATGAAGTCATGTAGTCAGAAATGACTGAAAACAATTACATAACAATAATTCGGGTGAAAGTAATACTCAATAAAAGCTCTATTTAAAATATTTTGTCATTTTTACCTTCACAGTGATCATAGTTGCTGGAAACTGACTCCTGGTTTTTAATAAAGAAGCATGTTGCTGGCAGCAAATCCCCAGCAAGGGTCCAAAAATGATTCTGGCATCCTGGAATCTCTCTAAGGTGCCATTTATGGCAACAAATCATCAGCCTGAGGAACCTAAGAGGAAAGGAGCCATGGGCAGATGGATGATATCAAATTATTAATAAGAAAAATCATGAAATTCCATGGATTGATTTGATGTCATGCTATAAAAAGTATATTTAAAAGATGTGTTTTTAATCCTAGGAAACAAACTAGAAAGGAATGAAAACATTTAACATTTAAAAGTTAAAGGAAATCTAATAATATTTTTTGGATTTCTTAAAAATGTGCCCATAAGTGAAATCATCGAGTGGTAGGATACTAAACAAAGGACTCAGATTAGATAATGATGAAAATGATGATAATAAAACTCTACATGTATTTTTTGTACTAAACTTCCTTGGCATGAATTTCCTTGAGATTCTTTGAATATGAAAAAAATTGAAAGTATGAGTTGGGTTGGAAAAGTTTGAGGGGTGCTAAATTCTCAAGCAAATGGGCACCTTTTACAATAAGTAGAATGATTCTGTCCTCTTCTCTTTTGCCTGATTGAATAAACTACATGTGTTCATCATATTTATTTCTTACCAGACCCTTATTTTTTATTGAAATGAAGCTTTATGTACATGAGGACCACAATGTGCAATGCTAAAAAGGATATAATTTGTGTATATTATAAGAGTGAAAGATAGCAAGTGATAAGTTAGATTACATTTCTTTTTAATAATTCTCTTTTTAATTTAAACTGTAACTCCATCCATAGAGATCTATTGTTGCTGTAAGTTATACACTTAGAAACCATATTTTAAAGAATATGCTTTCATATAGTTGGTGACATTATGGATAGAGTAATCGACCTGGATTCAGGAAGACCATGATTCAATTTTTGCCTGGGCGACCTGTGAGCTATGGTATTATGGGTAAGTTTGCCTCAGTTTTCATATCCATAAAATTATAAAAATAGTACCAATCTTTTAGGGATATTGTGAAGATCAGATGAAATAATATTTATAAAGTACCTTGAAAACATTAGAAACTTATAAAATGCATATTGCTGTTAGAGAGTTACTATGGATACTAAGAGTATGAGTTGCTCAGGGTCACAACCACTCTATGTGTCAAGAGTTGAAACTATTTTTTTCCTTTTTTTAATTTTAATTTTTTTTCCTGATTGGATATCATTATAATTTTAACATTAATTTTCTGACATTTTGCAATGTCCACCTACCCCTCCTAAAGAAGGCACATAATATAATGTAGGTTGAACATTAAATACTATATAATACATATTTTCATGTTGGTCATGTGAAACAAAGCACATGTTGCTTATATTAGAGAAAAATTTATGGAGAATATTAAGTGAGATTCCATGTGTTCCTTCCATGGTAGTGAATATCCTTTTTTCTCAAAAGTCCTGGAGTTGCCCTGGATCATAGCCTTGTTGATAAAAACTAAGTCACATCATCATATAATATATATCATATATATTTGTATTAGTTTATCATCATTTATTTGTTGTTAATTTATACAATGTGGCTTTTCTCACTTTACTTTGTATCATTATTATTTCATGTTATTTTGTGATGATCTTGTCATTTCTTAGAGCACAACATTATTCCATCACAGGCATATACCACAACTTGTTCAGCCATTTCCTAACTGATGGACTTCTCTTTTTCATATCCAGTTCTTTGCCACCACAAAAAGATCTTATTTATTCATAACCTTGAAACCAGAACTCTATCCCTTAGGTGATTCTACCTTTCGATTAATAACTTTTTGCATTAAAATCAAAGAAAGATTAGCAATGTTTCAAGTAGATCTTCCATGTACAAAATGTCCAAAAATATAGGCAAGATTCAAGCATGGAACTCAAAACTACCACACCAATGCAACTATCAACAATTTAGAAATAGGTCTTGATCAATGACACATGTTAAAACCAGTGGAAATACACATCAGCCATGGGGTGGGGGAAGTCAGGGGGTGAAGGGGAAAGTGAGAGCATGAATTATGTAACCATGTTAACTTTTCAAAAAAATAAATATTAATAAATGTTAAAAATATAAAAAAAATTTAAAAAAGATTCAAGCATGGAAAGTTGTTGATAGGTTGTATTTTTTTATCAGGGCAACAATTAATCACTGTGATAAAATCCCAAATCCCCTGAATTAGGGAATTTTTATAGCAAGACTTTAGTCTACAGAAACATTACAATATCATTCAAACTTAATCCTTTGACCTCCAGCCACAAACTCATCATAACAGTGTCTTCAAGAATGAATACTCAAATGCAAATCAAAACAACTCTGAGGTAGCACTTCACACCTAACAGATTGGCTAACATGATATAAAGGAAAGTATTAAATGTTGGAGGGGATGTGGCAAAATAGGGACATTAATGCATTGCTGGTGGAGTTCTAAAGTGATCCAACCATCCTGGATGGCAATTTGGAACTATGCCCAAAGAGTGCTGAAAGAATGCCTGCCCTTTAATCTAGCCATACTATTGCTGGGTTTATACCCCAAAGAGATAATAAGAAAAAAGTCTTGTACAAAAATATTTATAGCTTCACTCTTTGTGGTGGCAAAAAATTGGAAAATGAGGGGATGCCCTTCAATTGGGGAATGGCTGAACAATTATGGTATCTGTTGGTGATGGAATACTATTGTGCTCAAAGAAATAATGAATTAGAAGAATTCCATGTGAACTGGAATGACCTCCAGGAATTGATGCAGAGTAAAAGGAGCAGAACCAGGAGAACCTTATACACAGAGATGGATATACTATGGCCCAATATAATGTAATGGACTTCTCTACTAGTAGCAATGAAATAATCCAAGACATTTCTGAGAGACTTATGAGAAAGAATGCTATCCACATTCAGAGAAAGAATTGTGGGAGTAGAAACACAGAAGAAAAATACCTGCTTGATCACATGGGTCGATGGGGATATGATTTGGGATGTAGACTCTAAACAATCACCCTAGTTCAAAAATCAATAATATGGAAATAGATCTTGATCAATGACACATGTAAAACCCAGTGGAATTTTGTGTTGGCTACTAGAGGGGGGTGAGAGGAGGGGAGAAAAAGAAGTTGAATTATCTAAACATGGAAAAAGTTTCCTAATCAATTAAATAAAATTTAAAAAAGAATAAATACTCAAAAGATAAGTACCTACAACCATATCTCCAACTATGTGCAGTTACAATACATAACCACTGGAAAAAAAGACAAAGCGATGTTGAAAGGTTCTAAGTTATCTCATAAATCGTCAAGGCATGAATATAAGTACCATATGTTTTCTAATCAATTCTAGCTATGAACATCCTGATGTTCCCCTTTATTGAAGAATAGAAGCCTATTAGTATCAGAAGAATGTTCTCCGTATAATCTGGTTGCCTTGGTCCTAGTCACTCAATAAAGTATTAAGTGTTGACTGTGCTAGACACTATGCTAAGTGCCAGGGATGTAAAATAAGGCAAAAAAAGTCCCTACCCTCAAAGAGATCACAACTTAATGGACTTAGGGACTCTTCATCATCCTTCCCACTAATCTTAAAATGCCAGTAATACTAAGGAAATTTCTAGAAATATTTAATTTGTAGAAAACAAGTAATAATTTCTGTTCTTAAATGAGATAAATGAGAGAGTATCCAGTTTTTTTATTTTTATTTTTATTTTTATTTTTTTTAACATTTATTAATATTCATTTTTAACATGGTTACATGATTCATGCTCCCCTTTCCCCTTCAAC
>NW_025353540.1:0-7496 GCF_016433145.1 Gracilinanus agilis
AGCTATTCAAAATATTATACTTTCAATAGAAAAGGAAACAAGAAGTTGAATTAAAAAAACAAAAACTTCCTTGGATTTCATGGTGCTTAAAATGAAAGTTCAAGATCTGCCCTCCCCCACCCCCCAATGGAGGATTTTGTTCACATAAGATGACATAACAATTAGGACTGTGATTTCATTAGTGTATGGACTCTAAGGGCAGTTAATTGGCATAATGGATAGAATGCTGCTCCTGAACTCAGAAAGACATAAGTTGAAATTTATCCTCAGACACCTATTAGCTATAGGCAAGTCATTGAAGCCTATGTGCCTCAGTTTCTTCATCTGTAATATGAACTGGAGAAGGAAATCACAAACCACTCCAGTATTTTTGCCAAGAAAACCCCAAAAGGGGCCATAAAGAGTCAGACACAATTGAAAATGACTCAACAACAATAAAATATAACTGCAAGATGAGAAAATTCCTTCTATTAATGCAGGGTACTCACATCTATATAATTTTTTTTCTGTTGTCTTTCTTGGGAACAAAAACAATCACTTTTTTTCCTATTGGTATCCACAGCACTTAGCACAGTGCCTGGAAGATGGTTCAAGCTTAAAATATGCTTATTTTATTGCACTTATAATCTTCAAGATTTACCTAGAGCACAGAAAAGTTAAGTGATTTGCCAAAGTCACACAGCAAGTATGAGTCTTGAAAGCAGGTATTCCTGGTTCCCAGAATACCTTTTCATCTTCTAAATCAAGCTGCTGCTGTTCACATATTAGAAAATTAAATTACTGGGGCAGTTAGGTACCACAGTGGATAGCATATCACGACTAGAGTCGGGAAGACCTGGGTTCAAATCTGGATTCAGACATTTCCTAGCTGTGTGACTCTGGATAAGTCATTTAACATCAATTGCCTAGCCCTTGCCAGTCTTCTGTCTTAGAATTGGCACCAAGATAGAACATAAGGGCTTTAAAAAAATTTTAAAAAGGAAATTACTTTCAGACAAATAGATAAAACATAAATATTCATGAGAAAATATATGCACTATGAGGCTTAAGAAATAAAATTCAACTCAATTTTGAAATAATTAGAGAAAACACTCATTCAAAACTGATTTCTTGAAGTAAAGGTCATTTTAAATTACTTCAGCTAAATGAATGGAGCTACTCAAGTATGTAATTTATAATAAAAATGGAATAGGTGATAAGGTGATTCTTGGTCCTCAAGTTTAAGTTCTAGGTAATATCTCTACATTAAAAACATAACAATGCATTTTTACAAGTGTAGCACAATTACTTAAAGATAGCATTTTCTTTTAAAATCAAACATTGTAGGAACTAATAATCTTTGAAACTACATCCCCCTCCAACTCCCAAAATGATGTCAACAATGGCTTGCAGATGTATAGTTCATTGGCTGAAGAAGCATAATGAGGCATCTTTTCACCTGTAACAAATAGTTGAAAATCTCTCTCCCATTTCTGCTGCAGAGTAGAATTAGGGGGAGAACAGTGGTGGAGAAGATATGAATTGGATTCAGTTGGGAGCTGGTAGAATTCATGGTCACAGAAACTTCCAAGTCAAGAGCCTCAGTACTCAGGGAGAAGGAAGGGTTTCTATCCACCTAGAGCTATCTAGAAAGAAAAGGTCCTTTCCAGATCACCACTGGTAAGAGAAGCCAGTGCTTAGTTATTGTCAAAGAGGGAGCGTGTTTATGGGTATCCTTTTAAATTTGGCAAAAGAGGGGACATGAAGGAGTAACCCCAAGAAATCCAGCAAATGGGGGTCTATCTCCAAGGAGAGGGAAATAAATCTCAGGATTAAGAATATTTTATCAAGAGGAGGGGATATTATCTCTCTCTTAACTCCCTTATTTCCTGCTCTGCTGTGATTCCCCAATTCTCCAAACCCTCCTTGGATCTAATTTCCCCAGACCTAGTGGAAGTATAAGCAAAGAAAGTCTGAACGAAATAAAAAAAACATGGTTTCCAAATAAATGCAATAAAGAATACCACATCCCATTCCAGAAAGAGTTAGTTCCCTCAGAATGCTAGCATAAAGACCTGACATATTATAGCCTAAATATAGATGTGATTAGTTCTACTTATTCAGTACAGAAGAAATTTGATCTAACCCCAGACCTACTGAAAGAATCAATAACTCTGGGGAATGTACTGAATTCTGCTTTTTAAAAAAAATACTGCCTTCAGAAGTAACTTCTTTAAATATTACTTGCGTTGATACCTTCACTGAGGTTCCCATATCACTTCCACTTGAAAAAATGAAGAGAAAAATCTGGTAGGGATAGGAGATAAATTGTACTATCCAATAAAGTTAGGATTATTTCCTGACAAGCCTATTTATGATGCAGCTTTAGATGATTATTTGTTAATTATTAACACTTAATTGCTATGAATTACTAATTAATAGCAAATGTTAATAATTAAAGATAATAATTAATATTAATTGTTTCAGAGTCTTATTTGTAGAAAACAGGACTGATTTTCTTCTCAATATGGCTTCTCTTCATTATCATTAAAAATATTTAAAGAATAGACTGCATTTTTAAAGTTCCCTTCAAGTGTTTCCAATCCTGCTCCCTTCAATCTTTCCTTACTTTCTATTCCATGATAAGTGTTACACATCACTAAAATCTAGTGAGAGTAGAGAGAGGTTGAATGAAGTCTTATGGGGAGTGGAAATAAAGAAATAGAAGTGGGGAGAGAGGGAAAGGGAGAGAGAGCTCACTAGCTAATTTGAAATTTGTAAAGAATGAGAGGGATATAATAGAATGCTGAATATAAATAACAGTAATTTGATGATTTTTAAAGAATAGTTGGAGCTAATAAAATGTTGATGGCAGAGAAGGATCACTTTAAAACATTCTCTGAGAAAGAAAGATGTGAAAGGAATAGGAGGAAAAAAATCACAGATGGTAGAGGATATTAATATCCCCAAAGGCATCAAAAGAACAACTATTTAGCACATCCAAATAATTAAATAGTTGATTGACTGACTGACCCATGGGCTTACTTTCTCACATTTATAAAATGTTTATGAGAATGATCTACATACATATTAAGAGTATCCTTGATGATAATATACAAAAGGAATAGAGAGACATCCACAAAAAATGCTATATGGAAGACTATATCTTTATAGTTATATAATAGGCTGAAAGACTATATAAGTGGATAGTTTATTTTTAAATCTGAACATCACAGCATAAAACCCAGTCTAAAATTCTCTTCTACAATAAATATTATGATCACATGAATTTTTTCAAAACCCTGACCTTCCATCTTAAAAATCAATGCCTAGAATTGGTTCCAAGGCAGAAGATTCGTAAAGGTTAGGCAAAGTGGGGTAAGTGACTTGCTCAGGGTCATAGAGTTGGGAATTGTCTAAGGCCAGATTTGAACCAAAGACTTCTGGTCTCCAGAACTGGCTCTCTGCCCAATGAATGACCCAAATGTCCTAAAATTTTTTGATAAGTACAACTATAGAGAAATCTTTTTCTGTGACCATCAAATAACATTAAATGATGCAGACATATATTTTCAGCATTTTTCCCTCTATGTGTTACACTGGCAAATGTATACACAAGAATATAATGCATAATCATAATAATAATAAAATAATCTAGCTAGCTTATACACATATCTTAGCAATACATGAAAGGCAAGAATAGAAATAAAATTACAAAATATCCTTTATGATCCAGCATATTCCAGTTTTGACAGCACATTGAGGGTTCTGCAGCCTATAATATGTGTCCTATGTGTCTTGGGGACAAAAAAATGGAATATGCATTTTAATTGGGATGATAAAAAGAAAAAAAAAAAACCTCTATTTCATTGCTAGAAAATCAAAATACTTTCAAAGAGGCAAAGAGACAGAAAATGAAATGAACTGATCTTAATTCTAAATTAAAACTTTTTTAAAACCTCCTTTATGGTGTTTCGATGTTAAGTATTTTAATTTCCCCCATATGTTAGATCAACACTAATGAATCTTATTTGTACATATATGCTGAAGTTCATTATTCTTATTAGCTAAGCTAATATGTCACATCTGGCAATAATTAAGCTCTTTTACAGCTCAAATAACAGCTGCTAAGTAATAGAAACAAAATCTAAATATTTTTAGAAAATTTGGTTTGCTTTTGTTTTAATCCTACTATAACTGGGAAATCTGTCATATGTTAGACACAGTTTAGGTGTAGTTTTGTCCTCCCAAGTCTAAAACTAGAAACTGCTGAATTATTGCATTTCTAGTAATATTTCCTTACTTTAAGAAATTTATTTAAAATAGTTACCACCAAAATTAGAAAAGGAACTGCTTTCTTGAACTAGTTTTCTATAATGTGATCAATGTTTTGCTGATTTTGCATTGAAAAGTATAATAAAAGCCAGTCTTATTATGACCAAAAATAATTTTAATATGCTTTCTGTTAGCAAAAGTAAATCCTTCCACATGGATACTTAATCACCTTCATAAGGATTGATATATACTACCTGTCTACAGCAATAGTTTATCAAGATAAAAAAAATAAGTTTCTGTCTACTCCATTTAACAAAACTCTGCAAGTTTCATAAACAATTTTTTGATTATTTGGATTATTTTTCCCAGAATAAGTAGAGATAATAAACAATTCAAACAAGCATAAACTCAAATCTAAGATTCTTGTTATATCATAATTTTGTTAAGTATTAAGATTAAGTAAAAAAACTAAATAAATAAAATAAAATTTAAAATTAAAATTAAGTTTATTAAATAATTACAATATCATAAATATTATGGTTATAAAGAAGAATTTCAAAAGGGTTGATGGTGTTTATATGAATGTCTCAAAGCCCAACACAAGAAGAGAAAGCAATAAATGATATTTTCTTTCCAGCCTAGATTTGTAATTTTGTTTCCTTCTTTGAATTTTCCTTCACCATAAGGTGTCCAAATAATCAGCTATACTATTTAGGATGTTATCTGCATCCACATAACCTCATAAATTCTGCCTTAAAATGTCTGATAATTCCTTCCATAGCAAAACCATCAAATTTTCCTCAAAAAGAAACTGTTGCCACTTTGGAGAAGGGTCATTTTCAACACAATAAACAGATGGTGCTGTCCTATTTTGTTCCAAAGCAGACAATTTCTGAAGTCAATTGACAGTGCTGTCCCAAATGTATTCCTTCATTGTGTAAAGAAATAAAAAAAATTTCCAATATTGATTTTGTATTAATTTTGGAAATGTTTCAAAGTGTCTCTCAGCCATAAGTGTAAAAGATATTCACTATTTAGGGGAGAAAGATGTAAATGATAAGAATACACCTTCTTTCTAAACTATTTAAGTCTGGATGGCAATTTGGAACTATGCCCAAAGAGCACTAAAAGATTACCTACCCTTAGATCCAGCCATACCACTGCTGGGTTTATACCCCAAAGAGATAATAAGGGAAAAAGACTTGCACAAAAATATTTATAGCTGCGCTCTTTGTAGTGGCAAAAAACTGGAAAATAAGGGGATGCCCTTCATTTGGGGAATGGCTGAACAAATTGTGGTTTATGTTGGTGATGGAATACTATTGTGCTCAAAGGAATAATAAACTGGAGGAATTCCATGTGAACTGGACAACCTTCAGGAATTGATGCAGAGTGAAAGGAGCAGATCCAAGAAAACATTGTGCACAGAGACTGATACACTGTGCTAAAATCGAATGTAATGAACTTCTGTGCTAGCAGCAATGCAATAACCCAGGACAACTCTGAGGGATTTATGGAAAAGAACGCTGCCCACATTCAGAGGAAGAAATACAGGAGTGGAAACAGAAGAAAAACAACTGCTTGAACACATGGGTTGATGCGGACATGATTGGGGATGTAGACTCTAAAACGACTACCCTAATACAACTATCAATAATATGGAAACAGGTCTTAATTGACGACACATGAAGAAACCAGTAGAAATGCACATTGGCTACAGGGGGTTGGGGGGTGGGGAAGAACATGAATCATGTTACCATGGAAAAAAATTTTTTTAAAAAAAAATAATAAAATAAAATAAACTATATAAGTCTACAAAACACAGTGAGATATGGAGAGAAAGAAAAGTTCATATGAGATAGATAAATGTAATTAGAATAGAAGTTAGCTCCATGTATCTTACCAAGATCACTACGTCATGCAAAAAAAAAAAAAAAGGCCACAAGAAGAAGTTCTTACTGTTTCTTTGGGAATATGCATCTGGCTTGGTTCAGCATTCTAGAAGAAAAATATAAATTTAGTAAGACCAATGCTATTTTCAATAATGTTAAGAAGATAATTTTTTAAAAAGTTTATTTCTAAAATGAGTCCTCAAAAATCTAGAAATTTCCAAATTTATGCTGTACAATAAAGAATACTTGTCTAGTCAATAAACACATAAACAGTGGTTTAAATTCAAATAAGCTTAAACATTAATAATGTATATTTTAAGGATATATAATTATTTTTAAGAATCAGAAAGAATAACTTCATTTAAATTTTTCTTAAAAGTTAAAATCCAGGAGCAGCGAGGTGGCTCAGTAGAGTGCCAGGTTTAGAGTTGGCAGCAAATAAATTCAAATCTGACCCTGTCAGACACTTCCTACTGGTTTGACCCACTAGTGACATAGCCCTTGCCCTTCAGTCATAAAGTTGTTACTAGGACAAAAAGTAAGGGTTTAAAGGGGGGAGGGGGGGAAGCTAAAATCCATGATAATAGTAAAGAATAAACAGGATTAGCTATCCCTGTCACTAACTTAGTTTGAATGCTACCACTAGTGGTTTTATTTATTTATTCATTTATTTATTTTGAGTAATCTTTTTTCGTTTAATTCTTTATTGCTATATAAAACACTTCTAATTGGTCATTGTTGTAAGAGCTAGAGTTGGTTTTTTTAAGTACATTCTTAAACAATTTACATATATAAAAAGGATATTAATGTCAAAAAAAAGAGCTTAAAGCTGCAAATAAAACCACAAGGTAGCCTTAAATTATCTTCAGTATTTTGTTATATAACATTCCACTTTTTCAGTCAATTGTTTTCACTGAATTTGTAGCTCTCACAGTATAATAAATAGAATGCAGAGCTAATTAAAAAAACTTTTGTTATTATAGAGCTAAAGTCAGGAACTGTTCAGTTCAAATGTGAATTTATATACTACCTTACTACATTTATGACCCTGGATGAGTCAATTAATTTCTGTTTACCTCATTTTATCAACCTGTAAAACAGGTATAACAAAAGCAAGCATCTACTTCTTAGAGTTGTTCTAAGATTCAAGTATGTGTCCATTTTTTTGACAAATCTTAAAGCACTAAATAAGTGTAGCTATTATCATTATTGTGATTATAATCATTATTCTTACTAATTCTGCCATTACTGCTTCTGCATCCATTCTTCCTATTCCCACTATCATCAATATGAATATTATTTAATTTCTTATATATTTGATTTATTATTTATTTTATATAATATCTAATA
>NW_025353541.1:0-7047 GCF_016433145.1 Gracilinanus agilis
ATATATATATATATATATAGTCTTTCTATATTGTCGGTCTTTACATATATCTACTGATTAAACTGGAAAAGCTTCTAAAATGTTTATTTTTAAATATACCATACCATACCATCGAATTCAAAGATATTAAAAAGTTCCTATGGGCAAGAAATAAATTACACAATAAGGTCTACTTTATAGAATGCAAACAAATAAGCTACATTTTTTCCAACCTTTTCCCCAGTATATATAAGCATCAAGGTCAGGTTATGGTTGACAAACAGCAAATCTTAAGAGTTCTGGATAGAATTTTTCACCTCTTCTAACTATCTTAGATAATAACTCCATTAAGTTGTTAATAGCTTATATAAAGAAGTGCAGAATAGGTAGTTGGATTAGATGGTGACAAACATTACACATATGAAATGAAAAGTTGAAAGAATTTATACTAAAGATATATGTGTGCATATTTATGAATACATATTCATATAAATGATATACTTTAGACCCTTATATCATAGCTTATTACTTCAGACCAATGGGACAAAAATAACCCAAATTTTCTACATTTACAGATAAAAATATAGACCAGTTGTGAGGATCATGCATGCCTTCTCACTTTCATATACATCTATTTGTAAGAACTCAACTGCTTCTGCAAATGAGACTATTTAAGCTCTAGAATGCCACCTGGTGGTTTTCAAACTGATCTAATAACACCCTTTTTCAAATTGTTCCTCAGGAGTTAGTATAATATTCATTTCCAAACATCATTGCTTTTCTTTTCAAAAACTCTAAAGGGGCAAGAACAACAAAAAATAACTCTTTTACCTTAGAGAAGTTTACCAAAGACTTGGTAGTTTCTTAGTCCACAGAAATTTGGTATGGCTTATATAGCTCTTTAAGACAAAATTATATTATTTAAAAATTTATTTTAATGGAATGCCAATCATGTTCTAATAATTTAAGGTAGAGTATGATTTGTGATATCAAATGTACAGAAAATCAGCTGTCTTTACATATTACCCAAAGTTTTTCTCTAACCCTCCTTGCAACTAAGACCAAGTTTAGAAGCTACTCTTTTTACACAGGTAGCCCAGCCTGGAAAAGGAAGGAGGAGCTCCTTTGGAATATTTCCATCACTAGTCAGCCTCATTAAGTAGATAGAATTGGGTGTGAAAACCATTATGAAATAGGAAGTAGAAACAGTGACGATTCCAGAGTCAAAAGAACTGAGGTTGAATCCCAACCTCAATACAGTCTAGTTCGTCACAAACTCTCTGATCTATATAATTCCTTACATATATAATTCTTCTACAAAATACGAATATTGCCTATCAAAGAACTATAATATTGTTCAATTCATCAATTATTTTTTAAGTCTTTACTGTAAAATAGGCACCATGTTACCATGATATGAAGACAAAAATGAGGTAGTCCTGGCTCTCAATGTGTATAAGTTCTCATGTATTCTAAAGAAATAGTTTTATCATGCATCCAGATTAATGAATACATAATAAATATGTGAGTGGAAAGGGGAGAAAGGGAAGTTAATTAGTTTTTCAGGGGCAGTTGCCACTCACACTTGGCAAATCAGGAATTGCCTCCTAGAAAAGGTAGCATTTGAGTTGAATGTTAAAGCAATATAAAACAACAAAAATAAGGAGGCAGAGTATGCAAAATTCAAAGTGCTACATAAATGCATTACAAATTGACAGACTTTTAGAGTGGTATAAATAAGATATAACAATTTTACATTTATGTAGTACTTCAAGGCTTACAAAGAGTTTTCTCTTAAATAAATCCTTGTGAGGTATGTGTGTGAGAGAGACAGAGACATAGAGACAAAAAGAGTTAAAGATAAAAAAAGAAGAAGGAAAGAGTAAAAAAGAAAGAGAAAGAGAGGAAGAAGAAGGCAGAGTGGAGACTACAGTAAACTCCTGATATGAAAACTCTCTCCGGTAATACAGATCTGCAGCTCCTTTGAAAGTTTTACATGAGGTCTTAGAAGGCTGTGTGGGTATGGAGCCAGCAAATGTCAAAGACAGGACCTGAACTCAAAGTCTTTCCTAATTCAAGACCACCCTCTATATCCACTACAGCACAGTGCTCCTCACTTGAGATAAGTACCACAAATATAATTACAAAGAAGAAGCTAGACTCAGAGAGGAGAATTCTCCAAGATCACACAACTAACAAAAGGTGAAATTCAAATTCAGACCTTTTGGCTCTAAGTCCAGCACACTTACACTACTGTACCATGATGCTCCTTATCCAATACTCATTACGGTGAAAATTATCTTTCATAATCCCCAACTAAGTAGTTTTTTTAATAGACATCTGTAATTTCTAGAGCTGTTAGATCTCTAGACATCCAGACTTACAAATATTAAAGCTTTAAGAAAATATATTTATACAAAATTCAATACCTTGCATGCTAGAGACAAAATATCTTCCACTCTGTGTTCTGGTTTGATGATTAGAGTAACTCCTTGATTATCCTGAAAATGAACGTAAGTCTGGCTTTCCCAAATGTTTTCTCGGGGACCACTGTCTGATGCAGAACTATAAATATGTTGAAATTCATCCACCTGTTGGCAAATACCAAAAGAAAACATGGATGGTTGATAACTGAACAGAGAGAATCACTTAAAACATTTTTAATAATTTGAAATATTTTTAATCTTGATCATAACTCTAGAACTATGCTGGTTACAACCTTTATGTGTCCACCTGTTTGTTTGATTTTTAGTTAGAATTTAGTGTAATTCTGAATATAACCATCAACTCTATCCAGACACAATTATTTCTTCCTTTCATTTCCCTATCCTTTTTATGAGCTGATTTTTTAAAAATCTCTTACTACAATTCCACAGCTATTTAGTCTTTCAGAACTCTTACCAAATTTTATCAAAATGCACCTACTCCCTTAGAAGGCAAGCTCCTTGAGAGCAAGACCTGTTTTTGTTTTTGCTTCCTTTTGCACTGCATGTGTTTTGCACACAATAAAAGGTGACTTGCCTGGATTCCAAGAAACTTTTCCCAATTAACAGAAACCCACTAATATCCTCGAGGTGTTCATCATTTAGTTTCTATTATTACAAGGAGTAGTTCATGTTATATTTTTAAATTTTCTTGTTAACAATACATCCTCCTATTTTAATCTATTTATTGTCAGGAGAGTATAGCTCATCGACAGAAAATGGTACTCAGTAAGTAGAAAGACAGTTTTCAGGATCATGTCAATATTTTCATATCTCATTTATTTATTATGTATATGGTAGCACAGACAAAACCTCCAGTAAGCTTCCCAAATTCAGTGGAATATCAGGCAGTGTATTGAGTTTAAACATGTATTACAATATTAATATGCAAATTCCAAAGTGTGAAGAACTTGCTGAGAATTGTTTTGTAATAACAATCTGGGCTGACAGATGATACAAAAAAATGTGTTTGTTAAAGAATAGGTATACTTCCATCACAATGATTATAAATATAAGGTCTTTTCTGAACGGCATATCACAATGAACTCACTTCACATTGAGTTTTATGAAATTTTCCAAACACAAGACCAAAAACCTAGACATAATTCTGTAAGTTGTACACATATGTTGAAGAAGCAACAGTAGATTTGGTCAAAGCATGCTTAGGAATAATAATAATCTTTTCAGCCAATATTTTTTAAACAGAGTTGGGAAAGAGAATAAACATTTTTTAAATGCCTGCTATGTGCCAGACCCTGAGCTAAGGGCTTTACAGATATTGTCTCACTTGATCTTTACAAACAACCCTGGAAGGGAGATGCTGCATTAAGAGATCCGTTATATACCTATCACTTCTCATTTTGCCCAGGAAAAAGGGCACAGCACATCTTTGACTCAAAGACCCATGGGAAAATATAGCACAATCATAGGGTCTGAGAATGATGATCATGATGCTAGTTGTCATAAATATAGAGCTAGAAGGGGCCTGGAGATCATCTTGTTCAACCCCCTCATTTTATAGATAAGGGAAATGAGGCCCAGAGATGAGGGATGAATTGGCCCAGGGTTACCACCTGGGCAAGAAGCAGAATTGAGACTCAAATCCAAATTTGCTAAATCCAAATCCGAGGCCCTTTCTACTATCCTATTCTCTCTGTGAGGTATTCAGAAAGCAATTATTATTCAGATAATTTTTTTCCAGAATAAGCCAAGAGATGTGCTCTCCTTGCACATGGGTTATTTTCCAAAATAAGCTTTCAGGCAATTCTTATCATCTTGGTGGCTTGAGCCACCTGGTGTATGTCTAAGAGGCCTCAAGCTAGCTATGTAAATCCCAGCAGAGGTCACTATGGAGTAAGAAATCAAACTAGGACAATACCTAGTGAGAGGCATTGAAACATTCTCAAGTAATGATCAAGAAAGTGAAAAGTGTCTTTTGAGACAGTGCTCCTACAGCACACTGAGAAGTAACAAAACAAAAATTCACAAAATCACAGATGGTTGCTCTTGGTCTCTTTTCTCTGCCTCAACTCTCTCCTGACTCATTTATACAATACAGTCAACCATAAAGAAATTTTCTTTGACAATAATAAAGGAATAAATCTCTCTATAGGCAAAACAACCATTCACCCATGGCTAACGTAGTGCAAGCAAGGTATGGTTGCCTGAATAAAACAATGACAAGTTATCTTTTTTGAGAGGAAGCTGTTCTGAATGAAGCACCTGAACACATAGAAGGAAATATCTATACATCAATTAGCTTTGGTAAATAAAATGATTAAATGGCTTCACCTGTCTGATGCCCCTAAAAAATTAATTAGGAAGATATTAAAATAAAACAGAACTTTAAATAGCACAGAGCTATGAATCACTTGTCCAACCATTCTGGAAAACAACTAGAAGTTACTCTAAGTGGCTAGAATGTCCTTATCCTTTGAACTAGATATCTCATTGCTGGCACATATTTCAAGGAGGTCAACAGTGGGGAAAAAAACAGAATAAAATAAAATAAAGACTTCAAATACAACAAAATATTTGTAACAACATTTTTATAATAATAAAGAACTGGAAACAAAGTGGATCCTCTTCAACTAGAAAATGATTAAACAAGTTGGGAGATATTCATGGAATGGAATCTGTAAGAATCTATAATTATCAGTAAGAAACAATGAATATGAAGAATACAGGGAAACAATGGGAAGACATGTGAACTGAATCAAACTGTCATTAGAGTCAGGGAAACTATATACAATGATTAAAACAATGTAAATAAAAACAAAACATCTAAAACCGAATACTATAAAAGTATAATGACCAAGCTTGGCCCCAAAGGGATGAGAGAATTAACAGTAAGCACCTATTTTGTGCCAGGTTCTGTGCCAAACACTTTACAAATACTACGTCATTTGATTAAATGATCAAAAAAAGAGATATGAGAATGAACTTTCCTCCCTGATTTACATATTTGGAGGACTGCATGTGAGGAATACAATATCTAACATTGGATTTGTTTGATGTGATGATTAGTTTTGTCAAACTGCTCTTTTCCCACTTTTTTCCCCCCTGATTTGGCTCTCTTCAAGAGGAATACATTAGAAAATGTAACTGACATATGAATAAAGGATTCATAATAAATATTTAAAATAAGAAAGTGTAGTGAGAATTCTTGAAAATCAAAGCCCATGTCTCTCCCATATTTTTGAAGCATTCAAATTGAAATTATATAATAGCTCACATTTATACAGAGCTTTAAATTTACAAAATACTTTGTATATGTTATCCCATATTGAGCCTCAACACAACTCTGTGAGATGAGTATTTCAGTATTACAAACAAAATTGCAGCTTTTATAAGGGAAAAATATTTATTAAGCCTTACTGAGTGATAAATTAAACTACCATTTAAATAAAATCATCTCTGTCATGAGAGCACAGAACATGGTTCCTCAATATGGACACAAAGCTATTTGAAAAGTGATGCATTGGGATGGAGATAGAGAGTGCACTAAAGAAATGTAGCTCTAAGTTAAAATTGGCACAGCATGCGGACAAATCACAACTATTCCCTCATGTGGATGGTTGAAAGCCAAAACACATCCCTGTACTTTTGGTACAGCTGTTATGATTTTCAGTTAACACCTTCAATAAGCTGTAGGAGTCTCAAGATACTTCTACACACTGGCATTCATATCATCAGACAGATCTCTAGGGTATTTTCTCTAGCTCCAAGAAAAACTCAAACTAAAATGAATGTGAATTACAGGTGTTCAACAGAGAGTAAAGACCCCAGAATTATTCAGGTGGTTTAATATCAGAAACGACACCAAAAAATGGATTTTTCAGATATAGTAGAGATAATACTGGGATCTCCCCCCATCTACTCTGACTGAGGCACTTCTCTTGGAGCTGAGCATAAACTCTAGCCATTTCCATTAGCCTTATAAATGGGATACTTCCAAAGACACATGTATCCTGGTCCCTTCCTACAGGATGGGTAAACAGGTTTCTGGTTCACCCACTGATCTCTCTTAAAGACAAAGGGAAAAGAGAGTAAGGTGAGGGAGGCATGCCAAAGCGGGAAGTCTTGTAGAGCAGAAAGTCTTGCTCATACAGTATATACCTGTAAAGGAATAACAACTTCTGTCCTCTTACTCCTCCCTCTTTTTCCCATGAGCTCTTCTCCCAACCTCCGTAGGCATGCAGCAATGGAGATCACTCATATAAGGATAATGAAAATAAATGTTTGTCTAGGAGAGACTGAGCCTGAATCTAAAAATTATATGTGCCTAGAACACCTGCATAGATTAATTTTCCTAAGCACAAGGAACTAAACTATGACCATGAGATTTCCCACCCCACCCCCAGCCTTGTAGGTAATATCAAGACCTCCTAGATCTGGGTACTGATTGCCCAGCATGAGATGATTACCACACAACAACTTCTCTGCCAAGATGACTATCACTAGGAGGAAGAGCCCAAGCCATCCCTCACCTATCACAGGAGTTATGTTCCAGAGACCCCTGCAATAGGTGAAAATCCACGAAGTAGCAGTGTTCCATTTAATTACAATTATATATATATATATA
>NW_025353542.1:0-6768 GCF_016433145.1 Gracilinanus agilis
CAGAGATACAGAGAGACAGAGACAGAGAAAGAGACAGAGAGAGAGAGAATGAGAGAAAGACAGAGGCAGAGAGACAGAGAGAGAGACAGAGAGACACAGACAGAGATAGAGATAGAATGAGAAAGAAACAAAGACAGAGAGAGACAAAGACGGAGACAGAGACAGAAAGACATAGAAAGAGACAAAGACAGAGAAAGACAGAGACAGAAAGAGACAGAGACAGAGACACAGAGAGAGATTATATAAATGGAGTATTCCTTTATAGTACCAACAGAATTTTCTGCAACTAATGGGAAAACAATAATTTTGAATATTTCAGTTGCCATCCAAAAGCAAAATGGATTGCCTAAAGAAACAGTGGGTATCCCTCTCATGGAGGATTCCAAGTCTATTTAATACATATTATAGAGCGGATTCCTATGCGTTAGATGAGATTGTATCTAAGCCATCAAACTTTAATATCCTATGGTTCTGTGAATGTGTGAAAGAAATTTTGATGTCAAAGATAAGTTCTTTAATTTCTATGTGGCTAAGTATGATGTCTAAATGTCAGTTTCTTCCCTTTTCCCCCATTTTGCAATTGAGATCCATGGGTTGTTTTCTCGACAGTTGAAATGTATTATGTTTATCAAGAATAAATCTAATGAGGAGTTCTCTTTGTTTCTTCAGGACATCAGTAAATTTAATAATGAAGAACATTAGTATTTTCCCTGGCCAATGCTTTAAATTGAAGAATTCAGTTTTCTGAATAGCTATTTTTCTATTCTTTATTCGGATTCTTTAGAATCCCAATGCTTTTTTAAATTGATCAACTGCATCTTATTTTTTCAATTAACAAGCATTTTTTCTCCTCTTATCTTTACCCTCCTCTCAACCAATTTGGAGGGGGCGGGAATTCTTGTAACAAATATAGATAGACAAGGAAATTAAATTCCCATTGGCCATGCCAAAAAAAAAAGGGTGTCACATACTGCATACTTAAACTGCAACCTCTCTTATAGGAAATAAGTCTAGTTTTTGATAACTGACCCTTTGGAATCACGGTTAATCATTGTATTATCAGTCTTTCAAAATTATTCATCTTTTGCAAGGTTGTTGTTATGGTATGAATTGTTCTCCTCTCTGCTTATTTAATGCTACATCTGTTTATGCTACCTACCCCCATTTTTTTTAGAACAACTCAGCAAAATAAAATTCTGGTTCATTTTTGGACAATAGGTTTCACACATAATCAAAAAGACCAATTTTTGTTGAACAAAACAAAATAGAGAGAAAGTTCAGAGACCAAAAAAAAAAAAAAAGAAGAAATATCTTTTATCTTTGGCCTTTGAAATGCTTTAAGGATCAGATGAGATAATACCTATGACAGTGCTTTGAGATTAAACAAGTTCAATGAGCAAAAATATTTATTGAGTGCTAGTGTGGTACTTCCACCATTGTACCATCTACTCTGTAAGAATCCAACATGATGAATAAGATAAGTTTCCCTTGGACCCAAGGAGGTACCAGCCTGGTAAGGAAGAAGAGAAATGTATTCAAGCAACTCTAATAGCAAAATGAATATCATAGAGACATAAGACAAAAGCATTTTAAGAATGAACATTTCTTCTCTATGTATCTTATATACATATTGTTATTGTTCATGAAGTTTTAAAGAACTTATAAAGTAATCTGATAATTGTGTTATTTATTTGGGTCTCAACCTGTGATTTCTCTCTGTAACTTAAAATCTTAGAGAGTTGCCTGGAACACTCAAAAGTTGTGACTTGCCCCAGATCACAAAGTTAATAAATGTCAGAGGCATGACATGAACTCATAGAAATACAAGATTCCAGGGGTGGCAAGGAACTTCATTTAGTTCAGTCCATATTGGAAAGAAATCCTCAGAATTACATGTAACTTAGATCTTTCCAACTCCCCAAAACTACCCTCACTATGCCAGATTACCATTTAATTACAGTGACGAAGGTTACTTCTCTAGTCTACCTCTTTCCCCAGCTGTCCAAAGAATATGTCAGAAAGTCTTTCCACCTTCTATTCCTTTGGAAGCTTCATAGCAAATTGCTTAAATGCATTGCATAAACCTTCCATATAGTATGCCTTACTAGAAACAAACTATGTTGTTTATCCTTAAATCTGTATGTCACATTGTTCCTTGGGCTTTTGCAGCTGCAAACTAAAAGTCTGTCTTTATAACAGGGAGGGCCATTTGGCTTTTATTATTTTTTCCATTTTAAACTCAATGATAGATGAGTTTTACTTTATTGCCTTTCCCCCCAAGTTGTGCAAACTCAAAACTATTTGTCCTGTGATTTTTATTGTGAGGTACTGCCACCTATGGGCCTTGTTTTTAGTGTTTCTTTTTTTTTTTTTTTTAATTTAAGTAAAGTTTGAAAATAGTAATTTAGCTATTTACAATACTTGAATCAAATATTTGTAGCTCTGCAAACTCAGTAGTTTAGTGGTTAAAAATAAGAATAGACATTATTTTTCTGTACAGTTTGTTTTTTCAACATAGAAATCTAAAGCTACAACTCGAAGATGTATTCAGTATCATCCAGGCCAAACACCACTTTTACTTATGAGTTTTACATAAAAAGGCAAAATTATTTTAAGAAGGTACATTTCTTCTCTATATATCTTACATACATATTGTTGTTGTTCATGAGGTTTTAAAGAGTTTACAGGGAGCAGCTGGGTAGCTCAGTGGATTGAGAGCCAGGCCTAGAGACGGGAGGTCCTAGGTTCAAATCTGGCCTCAGACACTTCCCAGCTGTGTGACCCTGGGCAAGTCACTTGACCCCCATTGCCCACCCTTACCAATCTTCCACCTATAAGTCAATACACAGAAGTTAAGGGTTTAAAAAAAAGAGTATATAAAGCAATATGATAATTGGCTTATTTATTTGGGCTTACAAATGAGGAAACAAGATTAAAAATGTTAAGTGACTTGTCTCAAATCATACAACTAGATAGAGGTGGTGATGGTGGTGGTAGTGGTGGTGGTGGTGGTAGTAGTAGTAGTAGTAGTAGTAGTAGTTGTTGTTGTTGTTGTTGTTGTTGTTGTTGTAGTAGTAGTAATAGTAGTAGTAGTAGTAATAGTAGTAGTAGTAGTAGTAGTAGTAGTAGTAGTAGTAGTAGTAGTAGTAGTAGTAGTAGTAGTAGTAACAACAACAATAATAATTGCATTCAGATAATGCTCTAAGGTTTACAGATCCAATCTAATTTTATCCTCATGATCCTGAAGATATATGCGATTGGTATCCACATTATGCACATAAGGAATTTTAGTAAAGCAGAAGGTAAGACTTTCCCAGGACTCATATCTAGTAAATGTCTGAGGCTGGATTTGAACTCAGATCGTTCTGACTTCAGTTTCATTGCTCTAGCCAATGAACCACTAGCTTCTATAACCATAACTCATCTTTAGCTCTTCTTTTTTTAACTGTTTCCCATTTTGTAGCAAATTCCATTTGACATTTTAATTGGTCTTTTTCTGTACTTTAATGAGTAAAAAAGAACATTTGGCTGCAGACATGTAATGATGTGCTCATATTCAAGAGTTGACTAAAGATGGATCTTTTTAAAGGCCTGATTATTTAAATTCTCAAACCTATAAAGGATTTTAGTAAACATCTAATCCATTATCCAGGGAAACACAGAGGAAATATAGCAGATAGGTTGTGGCTCCTGCCCCCAAGATATTTCAAATATTATTTGAAAGACAAGAATAAAAGATAAGAATCTGTTAGATCACGAAGTAAAGTAACATGATTAATGCCAAAATGAGAGAAGCAATAATTGCAAGAGAAGTACCAGCAGGGAAGATGAATGTAGCCTTCTTGGTCTATAAAATGATCACTAAACTCAAAGTTCTCTAATAAATAGTCTCTCATTGTCCAAACATGGGGTAGCCATTACTTTTTTACACCATAAATTTTTTAGTGTCTTGGAAAATTAATCACATAATCATCTTAGAAGAAAACAATGTGGTTTTATTTCTATTTAATTTTTGTTGTGAAGAACAAAGAGTTTGAAACAAGTAACTACAAAATTGGAGGAACCATGCAGGGAATTTCTTTCTTTCTCTCTTAACACACGTCAATACTATTTTGCTATCAACTTAATTATGTTGGCAAAGCATAAAGGTTTTGAGAGATGAGCATCACAGTAATCATGTCAGCTAGACATTATTTGGGAATCAGAGATAACATTTAAAACTAAATCAGCAAAACTCATGGGGTTAGTAGATCAGCCGCCACACTCTCCCAATTACCCAACCAATTCTCTTTGATAGCTTTCTGAAAAGCTTTGAAATTCACTGAAATATGGAGAAATTAAGTGGCACATAGCCATTTTCCCAAAATGAAGAACCATTTATGTCATTTGATATGTGAATCAAGAAATAATAGCTTTCTTACTTTATTCTGCTTATCTCCTCAGAGGGACTCAAAAATATTCTGGTTCCTCTCTCTCAATTTAGCACTATATTGGCATGTACCCATATTCATATAATTATATTCTATGTGTCTATAGCTATGTCTATATGTATCTATAAGAGATATAAATTATATAGAGAGTACTATATAGTTAAATCCATATCTATATTATCTATAAAGATCATCCTTTTCTATATCTCCATAATTCTATCAAAATTATTTTCCTGTTCTCAGTCTCTCTTCTCTTAAATGAATTATGCCCACGGTGCCCAAAATTTCTATTTATATAGTTCTTAACCACAAATCTGACTATATTATTCCTCTTCTCAAAAATCATCAGTGCTCCCTAGTGCCTCTATTATAAAATTCAAATTCCATAACCGAATACTTAAACCCTTCACCATCCAACCTAAGCCTATCGTTTAAGGCTTATTTGCTATTATTCCCGTTCATGTACTCTGATTTCCAGTTCAAATATCCTTCCTTCTATCTTCTAAATTCAACATTTTTTTCAGAATAGCTTTGAAATTCACTATCATCCTGGAAATTATGTGGCATCTAGCCATTTCCCCAAAGTGGCCAGGAATAAGTTGTCCTTATCTCTACTTTAAAGATAATCCCTTCTCTGTTCCACCTCTTAGAATCTTCAACTTCTTTTATTGTCCAGCTTAGGTGCTATCTCCTATAGGAAACCTAGTTGTTAGTGTTTGATCTTTCCTCATATTATAGATAAGTATTTACTTATAATAATTAAGAAGTGAGGTGATGAGGGTCTGTAAGGTGTGTGGATAGTGACAGAGGAGAGAAAGGGGCTTATTTGAGAGAAATTACAAAAGTGAAATGGACAGTCCTTGGCAAAAGCTTGGATATGGGAAGGTGAGACATGGTGAGAAATTTAGGGTGACTCCTAGGTTGTGAGCTTGAGGGTCTAGGAGGATCAGATTGCCTTCTACAGTAATACAGAAGGTAAGAGGAGGGAAGGCTTAGAGGGAAAACAGATAATGAGCTCTGTTTTGGAAATATTGAGTTTAAGATGTCTACTGGACATCTAGTTTGAGATGCCTGAAAGGCAGTTGTAGATAGATATGAGACTGGAGGTGAGAGAGATTGGGGCAGGATAGGTAGATTTGAGAAACATCAACAAAGAGAGGATAATTAGAACCAAGGGAGCTGATGAGATCACCAAGGAAAGTAGTATAAAGGGAGAAAAGTGTCTAAGACCTAACTCTGAGGGACACCTAGGTTAGAGGAAATGATCTGGAAGAGGATCCAGGAAAGGAGACAGAGAAGGAATGGTCAGATAGGTAGGAGGAGGACCAAGAGAGAGTGAAATTCTAAAAATTATAGACTTTGAGGAAAGAAAAAAAAAGAATTCTAGCTCTTGAGGGATGTGGATAGGATTTCAAGTAGAAGAGAAGAAAGGTCAAGACATTCCCAGTATAGAGAATAGTATGGAGAAAGCCATGAAAGTGGGAAAATATAGTTTGGAATATGATGAGTAATGTGTTTTGGATGAATCTAAGTTAGAAAAGAAGGTTGGGATCAAGTATGTAGGGTCTTGAGTGCCAGGCTTCCCTGTAAAGAGCTTAAACGGAGATTTCCCTTAGGGAATAGAGAATAATAGGGGAAATCCTTTTTTTTTTTTTTTTAAGTGAGAGGAGTCATAAAACATTAATTAAGCTGGACTTCCTTTAGATAAAAATAGAAAACTGTAGAATAATAAGGGACTATTGAGGCTATCTAGCCTTTATTTCTGAGATGAGGAAATAAGCTAAGAGAATTGAAGTACTGGTTTCCCTTCCCCATTGCTGGGGTTAGAAGCATTGTGCCCCTGTGATCTGGAAAATCTGCATGAAATTTTTGGCCCTTCCTTCATACCAGAGAAGTCTGATTTTTTTTTCTTTTTTCTTTTATGGGGTGTTATAGTGCTTCATTGTACAAGTTGGGTTAAGTATTTGGTCATAGGCTATAGGTAGATCAATATTAAGTAAAAATACTGTATGGAAAAAATAAAAAATACCAAATAAATACGAATTTTTTAAATGAAGCAAATTTGAGAATAATGCTGAACATACTACACGTATAACAAAAGACATTAAAAAAATAACCTTGAGGTTCCGGGTTAAGATGGCGGCAGTGCAATCAACCCGAAGAGGGAAGAGTAGCTATACTATCCATTGGGAAATAAAACTCTTATCTTAACCTTCTGAGAAAGTTAGAAGGGATAAACCAAGGGGAGCAAGGGAGTGGGGAGAACAAAAAAAGGGAGGGGAGAAGGGTGAGGGAATTCATAAGGCCTTTAAAAACAAAAAGAGGGGGGGAAAATAAG
>NW_025353543.1:0-3214 GCF_016433145.1 Gracilinanus agilis
ATAAAATAAAATAAAATAATAAAATAAAGAAGGGGAAACCATTTGACTTGTTAGTTCACATATCTTCTTAAATGATAGAGGAATTCAAACTTTCTTCTTACTAAAAGAAAAAAAAACTTTTGAAAAAGCAGTAAGAGTTTAAGGAAGAGCAAGTATTGAGGTCAATAACTCATTAAAGTTTTCTTAGAATTTGTTAGCTTTCTACAGATTATCTAGAGAAAAAGAAATTCTAGCATTTAGATGTGAAGGAAGAATGCATTATTTCCTGGTGTTTTTATATTTGTTTTTCCTATTGTAGAGTACTAATTGTTTATAGTTTCTATTTACATATTGGCTTCCCACATTTTAAGAAAAAAAACTCAAAAATAAAGGGTTACTTGGATGCTTAAAAAAAACCACACACTTTCCTTTTTGAAGTTACTTCATAAAATTTAGTTTTGTTTTGGTGTGGTAATTGAAAAGTACTCTAAAACTCAAGTTGTGATCTCATTGTCTGGGATATTCCATTCAATAGGATGATTATAACATCCATTCTATGCAGCTCTTTTCCATGTCCTCCTGTAAGTTCATCTCCATCTCACATGCTAGAAGTCCTTCTTCATTTTGTACTGAAGTCATTGGTATAATAGAGGAGCTCTCTTAAGTATGGACCTGTCCCTTAATACTACCTAATTCACCCAGCTCTTTCTGTCACACATTCTCTGATGTATTACATTTTATTCTTATTCGTTGTAGTGCCTCACTGATTTTATGTGTCTAAAAATATACCAATCCATTGCCACCTCTGTGATATTCAGTTTCAATTCTATTTTATCTAAGGACTAGACAGACTTACTGATTACCAGTCATTTAAAATAACCTACCCAGGAATATGTCTGGTGCACTCAAAACTTTTTAAACAGTCCCTCAAGAAACTTTCATTCATAGGTTTTTAATCTAATTAATATAATTGATTTGAAAACAATATGTACATGTGGTATAATATCAAGAAGACTGGCTTTGGGGGGCAACCAAGTAGCTCAATGGATCAAGAGTCAGGTCCAGAGAAAGAAGGTGTTGGGTTTAAATCTGTATTCAGACACTTCCTAGTTGTGTGACCCTGGGCAAGTCACTTAACTTCCATTGCCTTTCCTTTAGTGCTCCTCTTCCCTGAAACCAATACACAGTATTGATTCTAAGAAAAAAGACATGGGCTTTAAAAAAAAAAAAAAAGAAAGAAAACTAGCTCTCTAGTCAGAGAAGTAGGGCTTAAATCCTGTTTCTGATGCTTTCTAGCAGTAAGACTGATCTTGAACAAGTCACTTAGCCTTCCTGGGCCCTTAGTTTCCTCATCTGTAAATAGAACAAGTTGGACTGGATAAAATTTCTTCCAGCACTACTTGTTTGATTCTTTTTTTTTTTTTATGAGAGAGAGCTAGAGTGGATCAAGAAAGACATCATAGTCCTAATACATTGCTGGTGGAATTGTGAACTTATCCAACCATTCTGAAGGCCAATTTGGAATTATGCCCAAAGGGCTATAAAACAATACATATCTTTTAATGCAATAATACCACTACTAGGTCCGGAGCCCAAAGAGATTTTAAAAAATGGGAAAGGACCTAATTGTACAACAATATTTATAGCTGCTCTTTTTGTGGTGGAGAATTAGAAACTAAAGGAATGTCCATCAATTGAGGAATGTCTGAACAAATTGTGATATGTCATAATGATGGAATACTATTGTGCTATAAAAGCTGGGAACCAGGAGAACATTGTACACAAAAACGACAATGTTGTAGAATAACTATGATAAGATTTAGCTACTCTCAGCAATACAATGATCCAGGACAATTCTGAGGGACTTATGACAAAGAATGTTATCTACCTCCAGAGAAAGAACTGTTGGATTAGGAATGGAGATGAAAGCATATGATTTTTCACTTGTTTATTTGGGTATTTTGGGGGGGAGTTTGGGTTTATAAGATTATATCCTTACAAAAAAATGAACAATTTGGAAATGTTTTGCATGATAATATATGTATAACCTAGAAAAAAATTTTAATTACATTTTTTAAAGGCATCATTGGGAAGGTATTTCCTGAAAGTTCTGAAGAAAA
This sequence comes from Gracilinanus agilis, assembly GCF_016433145.1. Taxonomy (NCBI): domain Eukaryota; kingdom Metazoa; phylum Chordata; class Mammalia; order Didelphimorphia; family Didelphidae; genus Gracilinanus; species Gracilinanus agilis. Next base: position 2,100 of record NW_025353543.1, read on the forward strand.
CAAGAGATATTAAGATGTATGAGATCAGAGAGCATTCATTACTTCCTGGTGCTTTCATTTTATTTTTGTTTTTCCAGATATAGAGCACTAGGAGATCATAGGAGATCATACATTTCACTGGCTGTCATATCCCACATCTTGCTGTTAAACAGCAATACCAGTAAATCGCTTCTATTAAAAGATTAATTTTGGTAATTAAGGAAAACAGGAGGTAGGAGGAGTAGGTTAAAAGCACTTCAAAATTTTATGAAAACAATGTAGCTTTATCTCCTGATCCTATTCCAATGCAACTTGTCTACACTGTTTGTCCCAGGAATACATCCTGGCAGAAAACGTATCTATTAAGTAGTCTCTCTAAATACATGGCAACTGGACAAAAGACACTATTATTCCATTTCACCTTTCTTGTTTGGATAGCCAAGCTAAATAAATTCTTCCAAAAATTTTTTTTCAGTAAACAAAAATATACCTTTTTTCCTTCCCTTTCCTTCCCCATCCCTCCCAAATGAGAAAAAAAGAAAAGTAAAACTGTTAAAAACATTTATTATAGTGAAGCAAAATAAATTTTCACATTGGCTATATAAAAAAAAAATTTCAATCTGCACTATGAGTTCATCACCACCCTAATCAGGAGAAGGGTGACATGTTTCAGAATAAATCTCCAGAATGGTAGTTGATCATTGTTTTGATAAGAGTTTCTAAACCTTTCAGAGTTGTTATTGTACAAATTGTTCTCCTGGTTCCACCCTTCACTTTGTATCTGTTTCTCTAAAACCATCCTCTTCTTCATTTCAAACAGCACAATAGTATTCCCTCATATTCAAATACTTTAATTCTAAATTTTTTTTAAAAAGCCTCTTCTTTATCAAATTACTTGCTGCCTCAGGGGAATGAGGGAGGGTGAGAATTTGGCTCAAACTTTAACAAAGGATAAAAAAAAATTTTTTAGCATGTAATTGAGGGGGGAAATGAAACAGTTTTAAATTAAAAAAAAAATCTTCCTTCATCTCTTCCAGAAATTCTTTTTAAATCAGTTTCTAATCTGTGTTTTTAATTTTAATTTTAAGTTTATTTTAATTTTTATTATAATTATACATATTTATATCATATTATTA
>NW_025353544.1:0-1567 GCF_016433145.1 Gracilinanus agilis
TGATGCTCATAATTGTTATAATTCTATTAATACAGTTGGAAACCATTTTGGATTTTTTTTACTGTCACATCAAGGCTAAGTCATATTGTTGACTTATATTAAGCTTTCAGTCCAGTGAAATCCCTAGGTATTTTTTTCCACAGAAAACATTACATGTACATACATATGTCATAATTACTGACTTTTTTGTTGTTTTTTACTTTTTTAATTTAATTTTTTTATTATTCCAAATGTTAGTGATTGGACTTCCCTTGCTAGATGCACACAAATCAGTCAGTCATCTCTTTCATCTCATTATAACAAATATTTATTGAGCACTTATTGTTCAAAGAGGTAGCATGGGATAGAGATTAGAAACTCTCTTAAAGTTAGGAAGACTTGGATTCAAGTCTTACTATGACACACACTGGCTGTGTGATCCTGAACAAGTCATTTTCAAGGCTCTCGGCAACCTCCAAGATTTCATTGTAATGGTCTCAAATCTCACTGGTAGAGGTCCTCACTGGGATTTTCCTATATCCATGACAGAAGACATGGGTCTTCTTCTATGAAGCTTAGATATAAATTATCTTGACAACAATTGGCAAGAATATATCTTTTTTTATACTTAATGGTCTTTAGAATATTATATAAATGTCTGGAATAACTGCCTTTTATAGTTCAATGAAAGTATTAGGATGTCAATTCATACCTGGAGGCCCACTGAGTGAATATATAGCACAACTCCAGGAGCAAAAAACATGGCAGAAATGACAGGCACCTCATTCTATTCTCAAATAATTTTCATCTTCTCTCCTAAGTCTCTATTTTTGAGCTTCTTATTGCATGTAGTTTAGAGACGATAAAGTGGTATAATGACATCTATTAAAATATTATTTCAAAAGATTTTTATGAATCAGTGCTATGTCCAGATAATTCTACACAGTTATTTGATCTGTGGTCTTGCTCTGGTCATTCTATTCCCATTTACTGGTTGAGTTCTCCAGAATATTTTGAAGTTGGTATTTATAGCTTGTAGATTTGTCATTTGTCTGTCCATGAAAGACAGACAGCTTCTGGTGCAATTACCATGGGTGTAATAACATCTTATTATTCTCATCTTTTCTATTCAACCCTGGTAAGAAATTATCCTCAGACAAATCATTATTCTGCTATTGCTCTATAATTGTTGTTCTCACTATTATCAGTTTTTAATCATTTACCTTCTGCCTTAGAATCAATACTAAGTATCAGTTCCAAGGCAGAAGAGTAAGGGCTGGATAACTGGGGTTAAGTGACTTGTCCAGAGTCACACAGGCAGGAAATGTCTGGGTCTAGATTTGAACCCAAGACCTCCTATCACTGAGCAACCTAGATGTCCCCTTTATCATCATCATCATCATCATTACTGAGAAAATTTTAGGGGCAAAGGACAGTTTAAGGAGAGTGTTTGAGGGAGGTTTTCTTGGACATTGTACAGAATGACAGGGAAAGCATCGAGGTCAAAGAGACTTCTAAAACTGAAGAGCTCTAGTCAGATGGAGGAGTTCAGGTTCTGAACTCAGAAATGGCCCAGCGTGGAGACAAG
>NW_025353545.1:0-4243 GCF_016433145.1 Gracilinanus agilis
ATAGTAAGAACTTAATAATAAATAAAATATAATATTTATATAATCTAATAAAATATAATATGAAAATAAAACCCCAAAATAAATAAATAATAAAATAATAAATACATTTTCTTTCATTCATTTAGAAACAGATCATAGATTTGTGTTTGTTAAATGTTTACCAACACTTTTCTCAGTCCTTATCCTTTTGGACCGCTTTACAAAATATGATAATTGATCTCTTTTGAAGATTTCCTTCTCCTTGGGGTTTTAGGATATAGCTCTCTTTCTATCTGTGTGCCCACTGCTTTTTTTTTTCATTTCTGAATCTGTTTCCTGATCCCTATGTGTCTGTATCTCCTAAGGCTATGTTTTGGACCCCTTTTTTTCCTTTCTTTATACCACCTTTGATCTGTGATTTAATCAGTCCCCATGAGTTCAGTTGACATCTTTGTGCAAATAACTCCCCAATCTACATAGTCAATCCTAGTGTCTTGTGGGAGTTCCATCATCAACTATAGGCTTGGTATCTGAAGGATATCTTATGGAAATCACAAATACAATATGCCTGAAATGGAACTCATTATCTTTCCTTCCTGACCATTCTACCCCCTCCAAGCTCCCCTCAATTGGTTAAAAACACCACTTTCCATCTAGTTGCCCAGGTGAGGCAGTCACAGACTTGACTCTTCCTTTCTCAGACCCCACCCTACTATAGCTGAGGGATTGCCACTTTTGGTCAGTGTCCTCTCTCCAGCTTCTCTTGCTTCTATCCCCCTCACTCCATTCAAATGGTCATCACCCTAGTTCAGGCTCTCATCAATTCTCATATGGACTATTCCAATGGTCTTCTAGTTGATCTTCTAGCTTCCATTTTCCCCGCTCCAATTCATCTTCCAAACAACTGCCAAAATAATCTTCCAAAATTACAAATCTGACCAATTCAATAACTCTAGGATGAGATATGAACTCTTCATCTGGGCCAGTATGGCTACACTCTACCTTTCCAGGCTTACTGAACTTTACTGCCCTTTGGTTAGGAGGTTCAGTGGATTGAGTGCTGGTCCTGGAGTCAGAAAGCTTGGAGTTTCAAACCAGCCTCAGATATTTGCTAGCTTTGTGATCCTAGGCAAATAATTTAATCTCTGTTTGCCTCAGTTTCCTCAACTGTAAAATGAGGATAATAGCAACCCTGAGAAGATTAAATGAGATAATATTTGAAAAATGCTTTAAAACGTGACTGGCAGTTAGTAGGAGCTTAATAAATGCTTGTTTCTTCATTCCTTTCATGCCTTCTTCACTCTAGCGAAAGTGATCTATTGGACTCATTCTTTCACTCTTGATACAGACTGTGATTTAAGCCTATAAGGTATTTTCTCTTCACTTCCACCTTTTATTTATTTAAACTCTTACCTTCTTTCTTAGTATTAATTCTAAGGCAAAAGAGCAATAAGGGCTAAGCAATCAGGGTTGTGAGAATTCAACTCCAACTTGCACCCCTTTTCTTGATACCCTAAGATCAGTTGCAGGATGTTTCTCTAATGAATTGGGTTTCTGCTCAGCCCCTACCCTTTGACTAGATTAAAAACAAGGCCTGAGGCTTATTTGGATAAGGAGGATGCATGTGTAGTCTGGAAGGACATTCTAGAAGACACTTGCCTCTCCTCTCACTTGACTCCTTGCATCACAAAGACAGGCCTCTGACTCAAGCTGAGTTCAAGTCCGAACAATCAAGGGGACCCAGAAAGAGCTCAAAGATCTTTTTTGGGGGGGCCAAGCAGTGGGAGTGAATGGGGGCACCAGATGAATAGCAAGCTCAGGTTAGCTAGGCAACCAGCCATGTGGCAGCCTCATTTTTCACTATTTAATAAATAATTATAAATTAACAAACAGTCTCCAGAGAATTTTAATCATAATAAAGTTAAGTGATTTACACAGGGTCATATAGCTGGGAAGTGTCTGAAGTCATATTTGAACTCAGGTCTCCCCAACTTCAGGCCCAATGTTCTATCTACTGTGCTACCTAGCTGCCCCTTCACTTCGACCTTTTAGAAGTCCTCTTGCTGTTGTTCAGTCATTTTAGTTGTGTCTGATTCTTTGTGACTCCACTTGAGGTCTTCTTGGCAAGAATACTGGAATGCTTTGACAATTTCCTTCTCCAGCTCGTTTGACAGATGAGAAAACTGAGGCAAACAGGGTGAAGGGTCTTGCTCATAAGCTACCCAGCACTCTATTCAGTGAGTTACCGAGTTACCCAGATTTAGTGCTTAGAAGCCCATCAAGGCTCACCCTGGTGCTATTTCCTGGGGGGAAATCTTACCTGATTTAGCTCTTGTCACTGTGCTCTCTCTTCTTCTTAAATGATCACATCTATATTCATCTCTTCACAGGCTGAATCTCTCCAATAGAATGTAAGCTTCTTGAGGGCAGGAATGGTTTTTCATTTTTTCTTTTTATTTCCCAGTGCTTTGCATAGTTGTTGGCACATAGCAGGCACTTAATTAATTTGCCTTGGATTGGATTGAATTTTTTTTTATACTTCCCATCTGTTTCTAGTACTCGCCCACATCATATGTATAGGGAAGTAGAAAATACAGAATTGAAGTGGGGCATAGAGATTTCTAATGCTCTCATTTCCCTCTTGAGGAAATTATAGCCCGGGGAATATTCTACTTCCCCTAAGTCACAAAGGCAGAACATGGCAGAGCTGGGACTTAAACCAAGGTCCTCAGACTCCAAAACCTACACTTTAGAAAAGCTGCTGTGTCCTTGTGAGAGATGTTTATTCCTTCAGTCTGGAGGCTTTCTTCAGTCATCTAGATTTTATTAGTGTCAGTAAACAGAAGAGTATCATATTGGTAGTGGATCCCAGGAGAACTATTTTCTGGCTTGTTGGGAGTACAAGATAGTCTTTGGATAAATTCTTTCACTCTGTCTCAGTTGCCTCCCGCTGCCCCCAATCCCCATCCCCACCCCTTCTTATCAAGAGAGGAAATTCTCCAGGGTGAAATTACAGGCTACTTCCTTGGAAAGAAGGATACCAGGACAGGTAATAGGCACCAAAGACTATCTCAGCATCTCAGAAAAACCACATTTCTTTGCTTGGGAACATTTGCAGCTCTGGTTTACCTAGCAACAAGAAAAACTCCCAAACCCCTGCTCTGGTTCTCATAGGACCAGGGGGCTAACAGGGCTGTGGGTGAAGGGCTCCCGTCTCAGACTTTCTGAGAACTTGCTACCCACCCCTGGAGAAGCAACCAGTATGGGGTTCCAGAACCAGGCAGGGTAGGAAAAACAGATGTGGGAAAGACCATCCCAGGGGCAGAATGAGCATCTTCAAACAAGATTTATAGGGCCAAATTTGCCCAATCACGCCCAGGAAGGTTCTAGCCATTTCAGCCCTAGGCCTCTAGTGGGGGTGGAACCTCCTAGGAAGCTGAGATTCCAGGAGTATGGTAAAAAGAGTACAAAGTAGAGAAAGGCCTGGCTTTGGAGTCAGAAAACTGGGTTCAAAGAAGTGTTCTACTTATGTTGCCTGTTGGGATTTTTCTTTCCCACTTCAGTTGCCTCATCTTTAAAACTGGGGAGAGGGTGTAGTTGCGTGAAATGATTTCTAAGATTTTGCTCTGGCTCAAAATTGCTTGTTTCTTCCTTTCTTCCCAAATATCTTCTCTACTTAGCTTTCTCTAGCCAGATATTCTGTAATTAGAGATTTGTTTTAAGGCTCCTGTCTCAGGTTAAAACATCCATAGCCCTAGGGGTCATGTGGGGAGCCTCAGACTCATTCACAAAGAGGTGCAAATAACTGATAAGGATCCTACTCGGAGAGGGGAAAGGGATAAGGGAGGGCTGGAACTGCTAGTAGGGAGGGAGAGAGACTTTGGGGCTGGGTGCAGAAAGATGAAGTAAGGTCCAGGAGTTGGCTTACTTCACAATTTTACAGAGAAGGATGGGCTCTAAATATAAGTGTTTTATCTGGTGAAGTTGCAACAAGAAGGTTTCCTCCCTTCCCACTGAGGCCTGCCCTGGCTTGCTCCCTGGCAGTTTCCTTACTCACAATGTACAAAGTTCTACTGGGTTTTCTCTCTTACCTTGAAGTCATTGGGGGAGGAGGGGTTAGGGGGTAAGAGGCAGTACCTGGGAAGGACTCATCCACCTCCACAAGCCCTTATAATTACTCTAATGACTGTCTTGAGATAGCAATAAAAGCCTGGAGCCTGGAGTTTTCTTTCCCTTCCTTCCTTCCTTCCTTCCTTCCTTCCTT
>NW_025353546.1:0-3157 GCF_016433145.1 Gracilinanus agilis
AACTAAAAATTATAAATTATACAACGATTATAAATTATATTATAAAATTATATATTATATATTATGAAATTATATATTTAAGAAAAGACAGATAAATGCTTACATATATAGACATATATGTATAAGCATATATATAATTGAAATATATATGTGCATATATGTACATATTCATCATTGTTTATATCTAAATATATGCATGTGTCTATATACATGTAAATGTATTCATTGTGAGTGTGATATGAAACTGACAGAATATCTTTGGAATTTTTATGTTTATTGCAAATAATAATTTTATTTCATAGACTTTATTTTTTAATAGAAAATGTTTTCTGACAACACAATCTCTTCATGGCATTTTTTACTTCCATGTTTCTAAAAGTATAGATGAAGGGGTTTAACAAAGGTGTCAGAATAGTGTAAAATATTTCTAACATCTTATCAAAGGAGAAAGTGGTGGGAGGTCTTGCATATTCAAAAATGCATGGAACAAACAACATTATTACCACTATGATATGGGAGCTACAAGTGGAGAGGGCTTTGCGTCGTCCTTCTGTGCTATACGTCCGCAAGGTGTATAGGATGACTCCATAAGAGACAAGTAAGAGGGAGAAAATCAAAATACACATGAAGCCACTATTGGCTACAACCATAAGTCCAAGGTCATGTGTATCAGTACAGGCTAGTTCCAGCAAAGGATATAAGTCACACAAGAAATGATTGATTATGTTTGGGCCACAAAATGGTAATGGCAAAATGAAGAACATTTGGATGATAGAATGCAAGAATCCTCCTGCCCAGGCCACCCCTGCAAGTAATAAACATAAACGTCTGCTCATAATGGTCACATAGTGTAGAGGTTTGCAAATGGCCACGTACCGGTCATAGGCCATGGCAGTAAGGACAATCACCTCAGTGCCACCAAAAAAATGTTCTGCAAAAACCTGAGTCATACAGCCTTCATAGGAGATTGTTTTCTTCTCATAAAACGAATCAACTATGACTTTGGGAACAATAACTGAGGAGAAACATGCATCCAAAAAGGACAGGACAGCCAAAAAGAAGTACATGGGGGAAGCAAAGAGTGAGGGGCTACTAATAATGGTCAAAACAATAAACAAATTTCCCCCAAGAGTTGCAAGATAAACCAGCAAAAACATAACAAATGTGATTTTCTGAACACCTGGAATTTGTGTAAGTCCTAAGAGAATGAACTCAGTCACTTGGCTTTCATTTTCCATGATTTTGTTACGGAAACTGCTGTCTTGGTGAATATGGATGATCTGTAACCAAGAGAAGGAGATCTCTTCAGTATAGACGGTAATATCAGGAAAACAAAGAGATAGTGAAATATACTATGCTCCAAAATATTGCTAAATACTTCTCTAGGCTTTGGCACCATACACATGCATGGGGGCACAAAATTGGTTTGGTGAATATGCAGAAGGGTGAGTTGGATTTTATCAAAGGAAAAGTAACTATTCAAATGCACAGCAAACTCCCAGACATGTCATATACACACATTTATAATTTCAGGTATTTGGGTGGATGGTTAGGAAATCAGGTTCTATACTGATCACAAGTAGAAATGGTAATCTGAACAAGAATTTTTTTTTAATTTTTAATTTTTTAAATTGTTTTTCATGTTCATATATTTCATTTTCTTTCCATCCCCTCTTCCCTCCCCCATCCCAGATCCAATATGCACTTCCACTGGGTTATACATGTATTCTTAATACCTATTTCCACATTTTTCATTTTTGCAATAAAGCAGTGTTTTAAAACTAAAACTCCAAATCATATATTCATATAAAAAATGATTGGTCATTTGTTTTTCTTCTGTGTTTCTACTCCCATAGTTCTTTCTCTCACTGTGGAAAGCATTCTTTCTCATAAGTCCCTTGGGATTGTCTTGTATTAGCAAAGTCCATTACATTGTATTGTTCCACAATGCTTTACTTTCTAGTGTAATGTTCTCTTGGTTCTGCTCATTTCACTCTGCATTAGTTCCTGGAGGTTCTTCCATGAAAAGGAACTTTTAAAACAGAGTGGGAAGGGGAAAATCCAATGTGCATATCTATATATCTCTGTTTAAAATATATATGTATTTATATGTACTTATATATGAGAGTGCATTTACATACCTGTGGTGCATGTACATACAAGAATTTATGACACTATTTGCAATCCTACAATTAGAGAATGATTCTAAACAACATCTGTAGCAAGGGTCGGCAACCTTTTTGGCCCTGAGAGCCATAAACGCCACATTTTTTAAAATGTAATTTCATGAGAGCCATACAATGCTCACAGTGCATGCTCCTGTAACAACGCCTGAAAAAAAAATGACTTTATGGCTCCTGCAGAAAGAGCCATATGTTGATGACCCCTGATCTGTAGGATTAGGATTATTTCAGGGAAACTCAGTTTGGGGAGTCCACTAAAACTGGAGTATGTACACAAGAGGTCAACAAAATAATGGCCTCAGGTTTAGCCCATGAGAGAATTAATTTAAGAAACTGAAGATGTTTTGACTGGAGCACAAAAGAATTAGGAGGGGTATTTCATGATTTTAGGAATCTGGAGTATTCTCAAGAATGAGCCTTTTTTGTTGTTTTTGTTTAACCTCACAGGGCAGAAATGGAAGCAAAAGGTCAAAGTTTCAGTGAGAGATTCTTATTTGATTATTAAAATCTTTCTCACAATGGAAGCTATTCAGAATTGTATGACGATGTCTTATTAAAGTTTCATTGGCCTTAGAGACTTAAAAAAGAATAGTGAACTATTTTGAAGGATTTTTGAGTCAGGATTCCTTTTCACTTATAGATTGTACTAGAAGGCTTCTGATGTCCCTTTCAGTATTCAGATTTTATGCTTCTGTGATTGCTGTATTAGATGTTTTCTTTTCATAAAATATTAGAAGTTGAGAGTCTGGATGGATATTTAATAATAATCAGTTATTCCAGGGCATAGATTTATTCATTACTTCACAAAATTGTAGAATTACAAAAGTAAGAAAGGGAGGTGAAATAAGATATCTAAAAAGGTAAATGGGGATCCAACGAAGGAAGGGCTTTTGTTCAGAAACAACAAAAACACTCTCCCTCAAAATTACAAGATATGAGAAAAAATATTATTTTATAAAACACTTGAATCTTGT
>NW_025353547.1:0-9994 GCF_016433145.1 Gracilinanus agilis
AGGAAGGAAGGAAGGAAGGAAGGAAGGGAGAAAAAGCCTAAACATAATATTTCAAGAGATTTTAAAGGGAAACTACCCAGCTTTCTTAGAACCAGATATTCTAGTGAAAACAGAAAGACCACCCACCACTGAAAGTCACCCCAAAATGAAAAATTCTAGGAATAGCATAGCCAAATGCAGAGCTTCAAATACTATAAGCAGCCAGAAAGAAATAATACCAAATAGCTGTAGTCAGGATTGCAAAAGATTTAGTAGCTACTCCATGGAGGAGTGCAGCACTTAGAATATGAAATTCCAGAAGACAAAGGATATAACTAAGAAGAATTTATCTAGCAAAACTGAGCATAATCCAGTCATATAGAGGGAAGGTAAAGTGAGAGGAAGAATTTCAATTTCACTTTATTTTCAATGAATTAGAGTGTTTTTAGGCATTGCTGATGAAAACACCAGAAGTACATAAAAATTCTGAAAAAGAGAAACATAAAACGTTGACAATTAGGGACTAAACACAGATAAACTGCCTACATTCTCTATTGTTCATCTTTCAATTTCAAAGAGGACTAATGATATCACATGATGATGTCTGGACTTGTGCATGAATTGGATCAAAGAGAGGCAAAATTACACAGTTATCAGCCTCTCTCTCTCTTCCACAGTCATTCAAGTCCAGTGGCAAGACAAAAGTCAGGATGACTAGTGGGTGCAGTGGATGACTTTGGAATCTTTGATGCCTGACCAAGCTCTCGGCACTCCACAGTACCTACTTTAGTCTCCTCTCTCATGACCACTGGAACAAACTGTTCTCATCCACCCATTCCATTGGGGGAAGTCTTCACATGCTTGAGGTAGACATCTCATTAACTCACCAACAAGTTTGTGGCCCATCACTTACCGGCAGGCTGGTTTAGCCCATCTGCTAAGACGGTTTTACCAGGAAATAGTCCCTGTGCATGCTAGAGCTTCTTGGAGCCACAGGTATGAGTTGAGTGAAAGGTGGATACCAAAGCTGGATAAGCAGTCCTGAAAAGAGTTCAGCAAGCCCTCACACCACAAATGCTAGTTCTTCTTGAAAACCTCATAAACCCCGTACACATTCTTGTACAGGAAGATGATAACATGTTCTCAGAACCCCATTATCAGGGTTTATAGAAGAAATCTATATAAATGAACAAAAGATCTTGGAGTCATGTGTTGATGATCTTAAGAGAAGAATGGAAAGGGAAAATATCCCTTGAAATATGTTTTAAATTTTTTTATTATTATGATTCTGACAAGCATGAATATTTCAGTATATGAAGAACAGTAAAATAATTTTGTATGTAAAACTTCAAACTTCTATTATATTTTGTTGATATGTGCTAAATTTAACACAATAGGAACAAAAGAAGTGATATATTTCTGAAGCAACATGAATAATAAAATTTGAAAATGAACAATAAGCTATATATCTATAGAACTCATGATGAACTAATTAATGATGAACTAATTAATCAGGAATTTCAGTGTGTCTCAGTTGGATGGAACATAGAAAAAGTTACAGGATTAGAAACATCACTTGCTTGGTGACTGAGCCAAGGACATCTTACATATACCAGAGCATTTATCACGTAATATGTATTTATTAAGGAGCTCTGCTGGGCTACTCTGTGCTGTTCATTAAGGGAGATTTTTTTTTAAATCCTTACCTTCTGTCTTAGAATTGATAGTAAATATCAGTTCTTAGGTAGGAAAGTAGTAAGAGCTAGCCAATTGGATTTAAGTGACTTATCTAGGGTCACACAGCTAGGAAGTATCTAAGGCTACATTTGAACCCAGGCCCTCCCAAGCCCAGATCTGGCTCTCTATCCACTGTGTGACCTAGCTACCCCACCACTGTGCTACTTGGATGCCCCTTATTGTGAGAGACATTAATGGGTGCATGATAAAGCACTAAGCAAGTACTTAATTACTATGTACCAAGTACTATGCTAAGTTCTGAAGATGCATATAGAAAAATTAATAATAGTAATAATAATCTCTGCTCTCCTTGACCTCATACTCTAATTTGAAGAGGCAACACACATAACTAGAGTTCATCTACAAAGCAGATAGAAATGTCTTGAAGTTCTAAGGCTTTCTAGTTATATGACGTCAGGGAAACCACTGTCTGCCTCAATTTCCTCATCTGCAAAATGAGGATAATAATAGTACCTACATCAGAGAGTTATGAGAATTAAATGAGATAACATATGTAAAGTGCTTCACATACCTTAAAATACTAAATATAAGAACCATCTATTGTTATACTCACCATGCATCTTTCTATTGTTCTTTAGATTACCTATCATTTTAAATCTTCTGAGGAACCAGAAGACAAAGAAATTGCAGCAAAATGGAGGGATAAGCTTTCTTCAAAGATGTTAATAATGAACTTGATAGAGTAGATTCATAATATGTTCCCCAAAAATATGAAGGGCATTTGGTCATCTCATTATGATGAGCTGACGGAAACAAAAAACAAACAAACATTAGTCCCTTATATATACTACCTTCTCTTACAGAGGCTAAATAAGCAAATAAATTCCATAAAGAAATTGAGAAGATTTTCCAAAACAAGTTAATATATATTTCAAACTAAAGTGTTTGTGAAGTATAGAAAGTGTGAAGCTGGGAACCAAGAAGAGCATAGGGAAAGATGATTCTGGACCAAGAAATGAAGGGAGGATCAAAATTGTATTAATTACTCAGGAGCCTCCTCCCTTTACATTATGATTATTGTCTCAAGGAGAAAATAGGAGGACACTAGGTATAGTGAGAACCTAATGATATCTTTCAAAGCAAAACTGTATATGTCTTAACCAACCAGAGAACAACTGGTTTCATAGTTAATGGTATCTTCAGCATCAATATGTCCAGTTAGATTAGGTAAAAGATCAAAGTAAATACAACAAGAAGAATAAAAGTTGAAAGGACACTACATGTAATCTTAACATTTTAAGAATGACCTCTTTACATAATTACAATGATAACATCTCATATGTATTTTAATAGTTTAAAAAGTAGTTTTGCATATTATCTCAAGCAAGCTGCCATATTTAAAAAAAGAAAATGTATAGAAGTGAAAAATAGTCTTGTTTTCATAAATTCTTAGAGCCATTTAAAAAATGTAACATAGTCATCACAATGCAAGGATTGGAAAAATCCAACAACTACCTCTATCAACAACAAGAAAACTTAAGATTTTAGTATTTAGGGATTCAGATATGAGATATTAGAAGCCAATATTCTATCAAGCCATATCAACACATTGGTCACATTTGGGAATGCCTGTCACATTCTCTATATAGATGGTTACCTCTTTATCAAGAGGCACACTTCATCATCAGTCCTCTGAAGTTTGCTACTTGAATTATTTGCTGATTTGATATCAGTGACCTGTGTTATTTCACAGTTATTTTCCTTCATATTATTGTTGCTGTTATCAGTATTATATTTATCTTATTTCTTGTTTCACTTACTATCAGTTTTGTCAAGTCTTCCCATATTTCTCTGAATGGTATTGTCAGTTGGTACAACTGCATTGCATTCTATTCACATACCACAATTTGATTCATCATTTCACAACTGATGGTCAATCATTTGGCTTCCAGTCATTTACTCCTGCAAAGAGCAATTCTTTTCTTCTGCAGAAGGGATTTTCCCTCTGTTCTGAACTGCCTTAGGAGAGATAACGAGAATAATTTCGTTTTGGGGTTTTCAGTGTTGTAGGAGGAAGAGCATTAACCTTGGATTAAGAAGATGAGTTCTTTTTATATACTTTTCCAGGTAATATGCAGATACAATTTTAATAATCATTTTCTGACATTTGAGATCCATAGTCTTTCCCTCCCTCCACTGCCCAAATTGGCAGATACTAGGATATAGGTTATACATGTGCTATCATGCAATATATATTTCCATGTTCATCATGCTGAGAAAGAAGACATATTGCTTATACAAGAAGAAAAAACTAATGAAGCAAATAAAATTAAAAACGGTATGCTTCAAACTGTGTTCAGATTCCATCAGTTCTTTCAATGGTGGTAGAGAGTCTTTTTCATCAGGAGACTTTTGAGTTGCCTTGGATACTTGTATTGCCGATAACGGTTAAGTCATTCACATTAATCACTGCACATTATTGTTACTGTGAGAAGATCTGTGTTCTAATCCTGCTTCCACTTACTAGCCTTTCCTTTCCTTGTGGCTCAATTTCTTCAACTAAAAAACATGAAGATTAATTAAACAATAAATGCTTTTATTAGATTACTGTATTATAAATATAAATAATATGGAAATAGGTTTTGATTAATAAGCCACATATAAACCAGTGGAATTGATTGTTAGCTCCAGGAGGAGGGAGAGGAGAAGGGAGGGAGAGAATATGAATCATAAAACCATGGGAAAATATTCTAAAAAAATAAATAAAATAATATGAAAAAATTATTTTGTTAAAGGTTTACTATGAACTAACCACTATTCTAGTCAGTGGGAATATGAAGGCAAAAAAAATGAAGTAATAAAATGGTTACTGCCCTCAAGGAAATCCCTTTCTCTTAGGGAGAGTATATATATATATATATGTATAAATGTAAGGATACACAACATATACAAAATATGTATGATATAGTAACATTTTTTAAGAATGTCATTTTTGTGGTTGAGGAAAATGTTTGGTAGACTTTATAAATATAACTTGATAATTTCTTTCATATTATGCTTTCTTGTTTTAATATTAAAATATGTTTTTATTGAAATTTGGAAAAGAAAAATTATCCCTCCAGCCATTTTTCTAACCAATTCAGCCTTTGTTTATCCTCTAACTATTGATTCCAGTTATAGGGCATAATTCTATTATCAGTACAATCAAGAAACTGGCACTGGCACTGGCACTCAGATCAGTTTTTTGTTTATTTATTTCGTTGTATTTTTTATGCCACAAAAACAGCTCTCACTCAGGCTGACTTTAGATAATACCATACATATACACATGAACTTATGCTTTAATTAATCCTCAATTACCAATATCAGCTGTAGATCCTGTAAGATGAACCAATAATGTAGACAACATTGAAGTTTAATGGAAATTGAAAGTTCTTTGCTCTCTCCTACTACAGTAACAATAATGAAAATGAATTAAGTTTGAATTGAGTTTGATCAAATGCACATGAGTTTCTGAATGCATATCTCACTGAAAAGAGCATGGTATCAGGGTGTAATTACTCTTATTGACAACCAGGAATTCATGATCTGTTTGGTTTTTTTCCTAATTAATTATCTGATTTTGAGATATCTAGGTTCTTTTAATTTTAAAGCATTCTGCATAGAAAGGGAGGAAATCATGTTCATTTTTAACTCACCAAGGCTCAAAGAGCAGCAATATGATGTAACAGATAATAAGCTAGCCTCAAAGACAGAATGACCGGGGTTCAAGGCCTTCCTCTATCATGTATGAGCTGTGTAACCCTGGGCAAGACCCTTAACCTCTTGGTGACCCTAGGTAACTCACTCTAAATATAAATATGTAGAACAGTTTACCAATCTACACTGGTAAATGGAGTTTTATCACCAGGGAGTTCCTTGAACTGATAAAAAGCAAAGTTCTCCTTGAACAAAAAGACTTGAAGTTTGACAAATTTTGAGAGCAACTTATTCTGATACGTGTGACAAGTAGCCCCAGTCTTAATCTGCATTTTCAAATCACTTCAACTATCTCAGCAGAGCAAGGTTTCTTGTAGGTTTTTAAAACTGTTTCTTGTTTTAACTTGGTCATTTCCACTAAATGGAATTTTTAAGAAATCATTTCTCTGTAATATTCTAAGATGGTAGCATTGTTGTTAACCCTCAAATACGCTTTTTAGAGAAACTATCCCTAAGTAGGGACAGATAGTAACTTGTCTCTCTTGAAAGAAAACTAAGTTCTAGAAATGTTAAAATGATTTACCCAAGGCCACCTGAGTGGTAAGGCTCAGAGTTGGGATTTCAATTCAGTTCCTGTGTGTATGTATGTATGTAAAACCTCTCCTAATAAAGATAACCACAGTAATGATTGGCATCATAATTGATATCAATGAGACGTACAGAAAAAAAAAAAACTGTTTCTTATCTACAGGCAACTGAGTGGCACCATGGATATAGCACTGGATTTGGAGGCAGGAAGATGTAAGTTCAAATCTAGCCTCATATGCTTACTACCATGTGACACTGGGCAAATCACTTGACTTCTGCCTGACTCAGTTTCCTCACTTGTAAAGTGAGGATAATAATATCACCTAACTCTCAGGTTGATAATAAATGGTAACAAAGTTGGGTTTTCTTTGTAGCACACAGCAAAACTTGAAGTATTCTTCAAATGCTAGATATTGTTACTGGCATTATTATTATTATAACTCTGAAAAGTACAATGATGAATCTTGACACCAGAGGAGGGGATAAGTATGGAATGGCATATATAAACTGTCAGATGGCCAATGTGTTGGTTTGTTTCTCTTAATTTTGCTTCCTTGATATAAGGGGTAAGGAAAAGGAAGGGATTGGATAGTGAAAACAATATTTCATCACCCACAAAAAGGAAAAGCATACCAGAAAAATATTCACTAATATCTTGGAATTGGACTGAAACCTGAAAGGGAATTTAGAGTTCATTAAATCCAATCCAATTGGAAACTGGGAAACAAAGGGGAGATCTGACTTGATGAATTTAATTATCTTTCTCACCTTTAGCTGCAGCCCTTTTAATCTGGAAGAATTTATTGTTCTTCTTGACCAAAAGCAGGAGTAAGAAAGAATGTCACTTTTGAACATGTTCAGTGAGAGTAATGGCTCCCCCACCAACTTCTGCCTTGATAAAGGAAATAAGGACCCATAGCTTTAGAATTTGAGCTATTGGGTTTCCATTAGAATGGTTTCCATAGCAAAAGGGTTTCCAGAGGCAAGGAAAGTAGAAAGGGGAGCTATTGAAAAAAGGAAAGAGTAGAGGCTCTAGGATAGATATTCTTAGTTTTTTGTACCATGGACCCTTTGGACAAAAACCTATTGGTTTATTCTCAGATTAATGCTTTTAAATGCATAAAATAAAATCTGTAGGATTATTAAGGAAACCAATTATATGGAATGCAGTCATCAATTAAAAAAAAAAACTCACTGACAGCATTTTAAGAGCCCTTTATTAGTCAGTGTCAGTGGTAGAGAGGTTTGTTTCATTTGGTGAAGTAAAGAAGATCAGTTATTTAAATGGTAGCTTATTTCCATGTGGTAGTGTCTCATCATATGGGTAAATCATGTAAAGGTCAGACTGTTCACATCTCAGTCATATTGTTGAGGCTCCCTGTATAGAAAACTAGTTTCTGTGAGCCAAAATGAATAAAAGAGAATTTTTAAAAAGATGACTGAATGGTTCTTCATTTTTTACCTTTAATTTCAGACTCCTCTCATTTAAACTATTTCAGTTAAATGATTTTATATAAAAATATGATATGAAGGTCAGCTAAGTGCCTCAGTGGATAAAGCCAGATGAGGAGACCGGAGGTCCTGGGTTCAAATCTGGCTGCAGATACTTCCTAGCTCCATGACCCTGGGCAAGTTACCTAACCCCCATTGCCTAGCCCTTATCACTCTTCTGGCTTGGAACTGATTCTTACTTAGATAGAAAGTAAGGCTTTTTACAAAATAAGGTATGAAACATACATTGATCCTTGTCTTATGGAAGACTAACATGTACTGGAAGTAGTGGGGGAAGGAGTCCCTATATGAAAGTAGAAAATGAAGCAAAAGTGTATGTGTGTTTGTATAGGATGAATTTAGGATTGTCTAGATTATGCATATAGTTAATTTATGGAGATACGGAAACTGAAAGAGACAGAGATAGAGAGAGGGGAAAAATGGAGGACAGAGAGAGATGGAGAGACAGAGAGATAGAGGCAGGGAGATTTCTGTCTATGGAACTAAAAATTTTCTACACCCAGGGTGAGAATCCAGGTCCATAGTTTCATACATTGGGACTTGGAATTGTTTTCCACGGTCTATTAGTGGAAAAGAATAAGCTCACTTCCTGTAACACCGTCCCAATAACTTATGATGATTGTTGTGACTTTTACTGGTAAGGCCTGGGCTGATCTGCTACAGACTTTTCTCTGCGGAACACAGCCAGACAAGCCAATCTCTCAGATTCTGCTTTTTTAATCAAAGGATGTAAAAGGATCTTTTGTGTTGCTGCTTTCCTAAGGCAATAAAAAGGCAATAAAAAGAATTAGTAGGAAAGACAGTCTTAAAATGTAACTTTGAGATTTTTACCATTTAGAAAAATCTCCACAATTCCAGGGCCAAACTCTTGCCAATGAGTACTGGGGCTGGATCTGATGCAAATTGTATAAGGTTTCAGGTGACTGCAGCTTCTCTCCTTTACTTTTGCCAATGATGAAACCTTCCAGGTAATTTTCCATGGAGGTTTCTTAATTGATTTTAAAGGCAGCCACCCTGGTTTTCAAATTTCAAGCCGTAAAAGAAGGGGACTGCAATCTCGGTTGGCCAACAGAAATGAATGCCTGGGCCCATTTTGAACAACAAACAGTGGGTCGTAAAAATATTTATGACACTTAGAGAAAAAAAATACAAATCAGTGTGGCTGTATGTCTCCAGGAAAAGCCAGGCCACACCAAAAGTGACTATGTAAAGGTCATTCTCCCCCTCTTTGCTTGTGAAAAATGTTCATATATGCCATGCTTATAAAGACGTGGATAGCTGTTTCTTATTTCTCAAAAAACTGTTTGTCACTGTGATTACCTTTATTAGGAGAGATTTTACAAATACATAAACACACATACCCTCTTTCACTTTAATTAAAATCATAACCAAAATCATCATGTCTAGAGGAGTGTTTGAATTGTGCTAACAACCTAAAAAAAGTGCTTGGGACATTCAAATATCTTATTATGAAAACTTCAAAAGTAGAAAGAACTGATCTCATGACATAGTGACTGCCTCATTTCCTCCAGTGAAAGGCATGTGGAAATCCTCAGAAAACCTGGGTTTAAATCCTAGCACTATCGCCTAGGCATGACACTTCATAAAATTAATAGTAAGCCAGCATTTATAGAGTGCTTTCGGTTTACAAAGCATTATGAGAAAATTATCTCTTTTTGTCTTTATAACAACCTTAGAAGGCAGGTACTATTATTATCTCTATTCTACAGATGAGGAAACTGAGGCAGACAGTGTTTAAGTGACTTGGTTAAGTCATCCATCTAATAAGGGTCTGAGAATAGATTTGAACTCAAATTTTCTCAATTCTGGGACCAGTCCTCTTTCTATTGTACCAGTTGACTGCCTCGGTTTCCTTTCTCTGTAAAATGAGAAGATTCTGCTATGTGACCATGGAGGCCCCTTCTAGGGTTAAATCCCATGATCCCATGTCTGAAATTTCCTAAGTAGAGTTCATGTGCCTAGCACACAGTAGATCTGTTGATTGTTTAAATAGAGGGATATTTTTTTCTTCACACATGAGTTAGGCTAAATGCCCTCAGAGATATATTTTCTCTCTGAGATGTTGACAGTCTATGATTTTTCTCTCATTCCTCACAGAATCACTGAGTTACAGGCAGTCAAACCCAGAGATGACACAGAATTCCCACTACACTATAGCTACCATCCCCCAGCTCTGCCAGAGGACTTTTTTTTAAAATCTCTACTTTCTGTCTTTAGAACAACTCAGAGAAAGAAGGGCAAGGGCTAGGCAAACAAGATTAAAAGATTTGCCCAGGGTTACAAAGCTAAGAAGGTTTTGTGGCCAAATTTGAACCCAGGTCTTCCTGACTCCAGGCCTGGTGATCTATCTACTGAGCTACCTAGCCACCTCTATACCAGAAGACATCTAATGAGTGTTATGATTAAAATTATCTGGAATATATATATATATGTATATATATAGATTTACAATAACTTATTAGTAAAAGTGTGTGTGTGTGTGTGTGTGTGTGAGAGA
>NW_025353548.1:0-1159 GCF_016433145.1 Gracilinanus agilis
ATATGAAAAAATATATAACTTTATATATATACATATATATGTATATATATAAAGCAAGTAGGTGGCTCAGTGGATTGAGAGCCAGGTTTAGAAATGGGAGGTCCTGGCTTCAAAAATAGCTTCTGATACTTAACTGTGTGACCCTGAGCAAGTCATTTAATCCCCATTATCTAACCTTTATTGCTCTTCTACCTTGAAACCAATACTTAATATTGATTCTAAGATGGAAAGTAAAGGTATAAAAAATAAAAAGAAAGATTATTCTGGTAACAGCATTAAGGATGAGGTCTATAAAAGGGTAGAATTGGGAAGACATAGTAGGAAGCTATTTTAATAATCTTACTCATAACATGTGGCAATGGGTATCTGTACTAGGGCAGAGGGAGTAGGAGTAGAGAGGAAGGAGAGGATTTATGAAATGGTAAGGAGTTGGAATTGACAAGACCAAGTGACCAATAAGATGTGAGAAATGTGGAAAGGAAAACAGTCAAATATAATCCATTGGCCATGAATATGGGAAACCATATGACTAGGGGAGCCACAGGGAGAAATAGTGAAGCCAGGAAGAGGAGTGGATTCCAAGGGAAAGATAATAAAATCAAGTTTTAGCCATGTGGAATTTGAAATGCCAATGATTGATCTAGGCAGATGTCATTTGTGAAGATAGATGACTTTGTCTGGATCTTAGAAAGAGAGGTCAGGAATGGAGACAGAGAATTGGAGAGAAGTATCAGTTAAAGCCTTGTGAATAAGATTGCAAAGAGAGAAAGCATAAAAGAGAGGAGAGGAAAAGACAGGAGAGGAGAGGGCTAAAGATAGACCCATGAGCAGTAGTTATTTTAAGCAATGTGAGGAGACCATGAGAAGCTAGTGAAGGACCCAGAAGATGATTATCTAAAAAGAAAGGAAGAGATGGAGAAGAGACCTATCCAATAGGTTAAATGGTCAGAAGGGCCAAAGATACACAAAGGTCCCTGAATGAAAAAATAAACCACCCATTGAAGTTAGTGATTAAGAAATCATGGTCTTAAAGAGCTCAATGTCAGACGGTTGGTTGGGCTGGGAGAAATTTAGGTTCCTTACTAAACTTTATATATACATATATATTACTATAATTATAATAAATATATTAGTAATATTAGAATAATATATAGTATAT
>NW_025353549.1:0-3609 GCF_016433145.1 Gracilinanus agilis
ATATATATATATATATTGTCCACCAGTGTATGAATTCTTTGGCTGCAATTAAGTCAACAACAAGCATTGAGTAAATGATTACTAAGTGTCAAACACTGTGCTAAGCACTGGGAATACAAATTGATAAGGAAAAAAATCCCTTGACTCAAGGAGCTTACACTCTAATGAAGGAAAACACTGCTGAAGGATGCTTGAAAAGTTTGGAGAAGTCAGATAGAAAGACTTTATTGTCTTTGAAGTGCCATTAGCGGCAAAGAAGATACTGAATATTCTTCACTGTAATTTCCACTGATGAAACGACATCAATTTTTGATATTGAATCATTTGTCAATGGCAAGGTTTTTTGAGCAAGGACTTTCTTTACAAGTGCTCCATCTCTATGACTAGAGATAAGGGCAGCTGAAGAAGCAGTTGCCACTTTCCATCTCTACATAGTTTACACCTAAGATTTTTGTAACAATCTCACAGTATCATACTTGAAACACATCAGTCCAGACTCTGCTTGAAGACATCTAATGATGGGTAAAGAACTCTAGTGTCCAACTAATCCAACCCTGATTTGAACAAGTAAACCTTCTACAATATACCTGACCTATTGCCATTCAAAGATTGGTTACCAATATCCAGTGAGAAGGAAATTGTTACCTCCCAAAGTAATTTGTTCTACTTTAGAGCAGTTCTAATTTTCATGAATTATTTTTAACATCAAGCCTATATCTGCCTTTTTGTAACTTTTACTATTATTTCTGGTTTTTAACCACCATGGTCAAACAGACAATGAAAGCACTTCAAAAATTTGAAAATGACTATCATTTCCAGTATTCAGTTTTCTCTGTTCTACAATATTCCTATCTCTTTCATAGAATTTTCAAATCACATGACCTTATCGTCCTTCACCATCATGGCTAAGGCTTTTAAGTATTCTTCAATTTATCCATATCCTTTTTCAAATTGGCTAGGAGAGTGATCCAAATATTTTTGGTTTCAGTTGGGTTGTTCACCCCTCTTATACATCAAAAGCTCCATTTACTTGTAGGTAAGGTAGAGTATGAGAAGAGAGAGCCAAATCAATATGAATAGTTCTTTGGAGTTAATCAGATAAAAACATAATGAAATAACTTCTAAAAACTAGTAAAATAGCATACTGCTTTGTCACCTTTCACCTCCACTTACACAGAAAATTGATCTAATTCAAGTATTCTATGAAGGACATTTTCACTTGTATGGCTAATACTCTGAAAAGTAAACATTTAATTGCATGCACATTTCTAAATTAAAGCCATTCTAAATTTAATTTTGTCAAATATATAATAGCTGTCTCAAAAATGCAATTTATTTTTTAGTAGTAGAATAACTAGGGCCTTGAAGAGAAAACCAAAATACTTCTTTAAAAAAGAAAAGTATACAGGAAAGAACAATATTGGAACGTCAAGCAAAGTTTCCATTGAAGTCTGCCACTAAGGTAAGGGAGGACCTGCATAGATTTTATAAATATCCTATATTGAGGAAAATTACTTGTGAACCATCATAGTCCCATACTTTGTATAAATATAATAAATCATAAAGCTTCTGAAAAATAATAAATAAAATTTATTGATCCAGTGTTGCTAAATTGGTTCCTTAGGAACCTAGCAGATAGTACAGTTGATATCTGACTTATAAACTTGATTTACAAATGACACGCACAAACAGATGGCTAGGCGAAGTGTACGTAGTGTAGGTCTGCCTCAACCCCACATAGAAACAACTGCCCTTCTTGATCTCAACTCAGGACATGTATTACTTCAATCTATAAGTTAATTAATTAAAAAGTATTTATTAAGCATTTATAATATACCCTGATTTCAAATCCTAGATCTGTAATTTACTATCTGGTACATTTTGTTTAACCTTCTGGGCCTCAGTTTCCTCATCTATAAAATGAGATTGTGCTACATGTATAATATAGTCCTTTCTGGATCTATACCTAATATCTATGATATCAAGATCTCTTTAAATTTTGAATCTATGATTCCATAATTTTTGTGGGTCCCTCCTACAATCCAAGTCACAACCTTTCTGCAAATTATAGCCTAAGAGAGATTCCTGAGTTTAAATGACTTATCTTTTACTTTCTGATGCCATGGAGACAGTCATAGGATCATAGATTTAGAGGTATAGGGGACATTAGAGATTATTGAGTTTAACATTGTCATTTTAAAGGTGAACTAACTGAGATCCAGGAAGGTTAAGTGATTTAATCAGGATAATATGGTTGGTACCTGAGCCAGAATTCTGATGCAAGCCTTCTTGACTCTAACATGTATGTACTAATCCACATTCCTTCTGTGGATTTACTAAGATGTTGTCAATTATGTTAGAAATCTAAAATCCTTTTACAACTTTCTTCTGATTGGAGGAAATCAAAAACAAAAATTCTAAAGGTCCAAATAATTTATTTGTAAATGAACATTTGTAATGTCACTTGCTTATTAAATGGAGACCTGTCTTTCATTTTGGTTCCACTAACTTTTTTAATGAGACCACAGAGACAAATGAAGAGACAAGAAGGAGAATATCATTCAAATTCCCAGAGATTAAATTAAGGAAGTGGTCCTGGGGGAAATGGATTTGAAACAGTTCATCTTATGTGCTTCAAACTGAAATAGCCATAGTCTAGCAAAAACACTGGTAACCAGCTGTCTAATCATATGAGCAGTCAGCCATTAAAGGTCCCTAGTTAGAAACAACAGAGGGGACATAGTGATTAGAAATATGGATCCTGGACACGAAACAAAATCATTTTAACTCAAAAAGGGATAACTAATGATAGTTTTAAAACATCTGCAGCTGAAGAGATCTTGTTAAGGCTTTAAAAATGAGATTTTGTGACACCTCATATATTGTCCAAATCAATAAAAATAGCTGTGTGCCCAGAATTTTTACAGGCAGTTCCTCAGTTCTTAAGCTTCCATTTGGTTGTGTCTGTGTATTAGAAAAAAAAAAACATCCACTCTCACTTTACTTTTGTTAAATTAACTGAAGAGATATATATTACCCCCATGAAGATCATTACTAAAGCCCAACTACTATTTCTATGAATACCCTATCAACTGATTAATAGGATTTACTAGTTTAAAAATTTGTCCAACAGTAATTAAAATCAATTTTATTTGAGTTTATATTTTTCACTATTTCAATAGGAAATTCATCTATATGGAATGGCCATCACCATTGCCCCAGGTGATTTGAAATTTATAAATGGACATTCTGAACCTTGGAATTCATCCCCCATATGTCCCTTCATTTTTTCAAAATTCCCTTTAATCTCCTCTGTGCCTCCACATTTGTGTGGTCACGTTATTGTTTTATATTTGGCTGAAATTCCTCCTCTTTCTCTCTTGTTCCTGGGATCTGGCTGGTTAGTAACCTTTTAGTGAGGTCTCTGTTGGTTTATTATTAATAAAATATTCATAAATATAATATTTAGTACCTTGCATGTTAATTTTAATCTCCACAGAAACTGCCTCAAAACATTTTCATTTTATTTTATTCTGGTTCCTTTTTCATTCTGATCCTGTATGTGTGTATGTGTGTGTTTTTAAATATATATATATATATATATATATA
>NW_025353550.1:0-3739 GCF_016433145.1 Gracilinanus agilis
TATATATATATATAAAATAAAGAAAAACTGGAAAAAAGAATAGCCAGCATTTATATAATGCTTTCAGGTTTGCAAAGAGCCTTCTATATGTTTTGTCATATGCTTACAATAACTCTGAAAGGTAAGTGCTATGATCATCCATATTTTACAGCTGAGGAAACTGGGGGAAAAGGAGGTTAAGTGATTTGTCCAAGGTCACACAGCCAGTAAGACCTAATTGAAACCAAAGTTTTCTTTCTCAGTCCAGAGTTCTATTCACTTTGTTCCGTTTTGCTCTCTCTCTCTCTGGATACCCTGGATATTATTACTATATGTTGCTATATTCTGGATATTGCTAACTATAGTTAGGAAAGGACAAACACACAAAGAAAGACAAAAGAATCAGAGGAGCTATACATTTTTGGACATGTGGCAGTGGAGTAAGAAATAAAGTCCGGCATCTTTGTTCCACCCAGAGATGGACAGCAGCCATCCTTAATGGAAAGTGGAGGGAGGGAAATGAGTGAGAGATCTTTTCAAACTTTTTGTACAAAGTCTCAGTTACAGTTCTTGAGGCAATCAGAAGAGTCTTCATCACCACAGACTTAGGCCTGCAGTCATTCCTGGCTAAAGAGGGCTCACCAAGCCTCTACCTATGGGATTGAACCCTGTAGAGAATATCATGTATGACTCATGTAACACAAATCAGCACACGCTTTAAGGATGGGGGTCCTTATTAGCCAGTCCCTCTATACACATAAACAAATAGATATATAGGTAGACAGAAAGACAGACGGATGGATAAATAGATCAAGAAATAAAATGAAAGCAAAGTGATTTGAGGGAGAGGAGTTCGAGCAGCTAGCTCTAGAGGTTGAGCTCTGTCCCAAATCTGGTGACTGCAAAATCAAAGTGACCTTCTGGTGGAACACCTACACTGTGTGAGTGACCAAGAATGAGGCTGTTCCCTTCTCAGACCTTCTTCCTTTTTTTTTTTTCTTAATGCTTCTTTTTTCTGGTGTTCAAAACCTTACCAGGAAAGACTTGTCCAACAAGGTCAAATACCCTTGAGAGTAATGATATATAGGAGAGAATGTGGGGGCTGCTCTGGGTCCTGCTTCCCATTCAGGCCAGGACCAGCTCATCACCTCTGTCTAGATCAGTGATTCCCAAAGTGGGCGCCACCGCCCCCTGGTGGGTGCTGCAGCGATCCAGGGAGGCAGTGATGGCCACAGGTGCATTTATCTTTCCTATTAATTGCTATTAAAATTTAAAAAATTAATTTCCAGGGGGCTAAGTAATATTTTTTCTGGAAAGGGGGCGGTAGGCCAAAAAAGTTTGGGAACCACTGGTCTAGAAGTTGGGGTTCTGGAGGGGCGGCATGCACCCTTCCCTCCTCCTTCTGGAAGGCACCTTAGAAAGTCTGCTTGTCGGCTGTCTTGGCCAGTCTGTGTGATATGCCCGGAGCCACTGAAGGAATCACAAAAAACCTGGAGTGAGAAATAGCCTTTGAACAAGGCTGGGAGGGAAAAAAGGGATCCTACGTGAGGAGGAGAAAATACATTCCAGACGCAGAAGACTGCCTGGCGAGGGCACAGAACTGCGAGATGGGAATAGCAAGCAGACCGTCTTGTCTAGAACGTGGAGCACCCGAAGGGAAGGAATGTGGAACAAACCTGGGAAGGTCAATTGAAGCCAGCCTGTGAAGGGTTTTAAATACCTCGCAAGAGGAGTTTTACTTTCAATTTTACTGATTTCTCCTTTAATTTTTATAATCTCCAATTTGGTCTTTAACTGGGAATTTTTAATTTGTTCCCCACAAAAGGAGTTTTAATTGATGCCAAAGGCAACAGGCAGCCACTGGAGTGCCTTTTTGGGCTTTTCACACTCTTCTTACACTTTCCTCTCCTCTGCACACTCTTTGGGTCAGTCATACTGACTCACTGTGGATTCTCCAACACAATTTGCCTTCTCCCACCTCTGTGCCTTTGACTTGGATGACCCCAGGTCCTGCAGTGTTATCCTTTCTCATCTCCACCTTTTAGAGTTCCTGATTCCTTCCAGTCTCAGCTTAAACCTCCCCTTTACTGGAGGTCTTGTCCCACTCCCCACCCAGTGCCTAACCCCTTCCCTTCTGAGGGTCAGGAGGATGCAGTGGGATGGATGCTGGTTTGTGAATCAATTCATTCTTCAGATTCTCACTAGCTCTTCAACTCTAGGAAAGTTAGTGAATCACTCTGTGCCTCAGCATCCACTGTGAAATCAAAGAATTGGGCTTGAAGGAGTCTAAGGTGTCTCTTGTTTAAGATCTTTTATCATGTAACTGTCTATGCTGAATTTATCTTATATGTTCCCGTTGTTTTCTCTCGCTACAATATTAGGCTCCTTGAGGGCATGGGCTATTATTATTTTTTCCTTCTAGCACAATTCCTGGCACATAATAATAAATAAATTCTGGCTGATTGAGTAGAGGGATGATTTGTATAGACATATGTTTTAGAGATCTCCATTTACATATAGTAAGCCTTCCTTATTTTCATTTTTTTCCATTTTAATTTTAAATTTTCATTAAAAATTAATTTTAATTTTAATTAAAAACATTTTTTTAAATATTTCCTTCAGTAGCCACCCATCATTAGCAAGATAAAACCCAATATTGAAGAATGGAAGGAGCAGAGAACCTGCATAGGGAACGTGGCTCCACTTCTTATTACTTGTTTTACCTTGGGGAAGTTGCTTAACCTTGATCTCAGATCAATTGCTTCACCTTGACCTCAGATCAATTGCTTTACCTTGGCCTGAATGGGCCTTAATTTCCTCGTTTGTAAAATGAAGCTCAGCTCAAATACCACCTCCTTTGAAAAGCTTTTCCTAATTCCCTCCCTGTCTCATTATTAGCATCCCCCACCTAAGTCACTGAATGTTTATTCTGTATATATCCTTAAAAAATGGTCAGCCTAGTAAGAAGATATATGCATTAGTAACTGTAAAGTCAAACAGAAAATGAAGAAGAGGTCAACCAGGGAAACCTGAGAGATTCAAAGGTGATGGGATCCTGGGTAGTGAGGAAGATCGAAGAAGGTGTCATGAAATTCATAAATCTTTGAGAAATTCATAGATCCTATGTAGGCAGTGATGACCGAAGTGGATACTCATTCCAAGCAGGATGGGTGTTATACACAAAAGCATAAAGACAGAAAAGGGGAGAAGGAGATTTAATCTGGTTAGGCTTGAGAAGATTGAGTTAATTCTGTAACATTTTTTCAGGGTTTATATTTACAATGAATTGATTTTGTTCTGTAACTTCCTAAGTCACGGTTCTTTGTCTCTGAATTTAGTGCAGGTCAACTGGTCTGTAATGAATGAAGTTTAGATATACCAGCAGGATGTCGAAAGAAGTCTGTCCCACTATTTTTAAACTTTTGGGTAGATTGAAATAATGAACACTTCTTAGTCACCAGAGAAAAGGGGTGGGAGTTGTCTCTAGCTCCTTGTTCCCAACTTCTAAATGGCCATGTTCTCCAAGCCTCAGCTACAGAATCAATCATGTCATCCTCAACCACATGATATCACCAGTCGTATTATTTTTCCACCTACCCTGTTCAGTTCTTTGTTCTTACCTTATAAAAAGAAACTGTCTCCATCCTGGGGTCTTTGGTTTAAACTTAGGCAAGCCATAGTCCCCTTTATTATCAGATTTGTACCCTGTTAATAAACTGTTTTCTTGTTCAAAGAGCATGTGCCTTGGTCTACCTTTGTT
>NW_025353551.1:0-2407 GCF_016433145.1 Gracilinanus agilis
AAAGAGGGAGGAAGGAGGGAGGGAAAGAAGAAAGGAAGGAAGAAAAGAAAGAAGGATGGAAAGAGGAAAGGAAGGAAGAAAGGAAACTTTCATTTAAGTATTTACTATGTATGCTAAATTCTGGGGATATATATATCATAAAAAAAAGATAGTCCCTCCCCTTAAAGCCAGCTTGGGCTCCCTACAAAATTTAGGCTCCAGAAGAAACTCGTAAATGGGAAAGTGAGCAAGTGTTTCAGGGCCATATTCTAGATTGTGAAGGCAAACGGGAAATTGGATATTCCAGAGTGAATTCCTGAGTGTTGAGGAAAGTTCCAGGATGAGAGTTACAGACATGGCTCTGGTATATATTTACTGATAAGGTATTACAATAAGACCTGGAAGGGCTCCCAGAGATCCTCTCTTCTTTCATCTTACAGTTGAGGAAACTGAGGCTCCAAATGGTTCAACCACTTGTCCAAGATGACACAGGTAGTCCATAACACAGCTGTGATTCAAACCCAGGTTTTCTGACTCTGAGTGTTTTGTATCCCTTCCTGACAGACTGAACAGATCAGAAATCAGATCTTAATTACCTTTATCTCTTTTCCCTAGCTAATTCTCAGCACATAATGGTTGTTTATGTTCCCATCTCTAGAAGTTCTCGGGCAATGCCGAATGACCCTCTGTCTGTGATGAGGTGGCTGGGATTCTTTTCCATGTGCAGACTGGATGTGATAGCCATGGATGTCCCTTCCAATTCTGACATTCTGTATGATTCTGTACTTCAAGAAAATAGAGTCATTTTAAAACTCTTCTTACATTTTCTCAGTTCTTTGCTTCTCACTTAGAACAAAAGCTTCCTATGATAAGGGGCCATTTGTATTGTTTTTTCAGCAAAGTCTTGTATTTTTGCTCTCAATAAGCCTTAATTAAAGTGCCTACTAAGTGTCAAGGCCCAGGACTTGGGAGAAAAAAGATGGTTCACAACTTCAAAAATATTACATGCGGGGCAGCTGGGTAGCTCAGTGGATTGAGAGCCAGGCCTAGAGACAGAAAGTCCTAGGTTCAAATCCGGCCTCAGACACTTCCCAGCTGTGTGACCCTGGGCAAGTCACTTGATCCCCATTGCCTACTCTTGCCAATCTTCACCTATAAATCAATACACAGAAGTTAAGGGTTTAAAAAATTAAAATATATATATATATATATTACATGCTATTGAATGAAGAAACATGTGTATACGTGTAGTACACTCTTCTGGACTAATTCCCCAACTTCTGTTCATACTGGCAACTGAGTGGGTAACCTCAAGGAGTTGGGGAATTTTAATACTTTTGCTCGTGAGCCTCCATAAGATGTTCCCCAAGTATTGATTAAACAATTGATATCATTAAGATTTTACAAAAGAAATAGATCTTTTTTTAGAATCCTCTGAATGGGGAAAGTGCTCTCCTCTTTGCATACACATTCCGTCCCCAGGGAAAGTAAGTTTAAATTTGAAGCAAAAAGAGCTAGAAAACAAATGTAGGAAATATGAGGCAAAGGAGTACCTTTCAGTTCTCGACTTGGGGAATCTTTTCTTCCCCTCCATGAGTCCTCACAGATGGATGCATCTCATCTGGTGGATGTTACTCTCTTAAAGGATTTGTATCTCAGCTGATGGGTCCATCCACATTTCTCACTGAACTCAGTTGTTTTTGCCATCCATTCCAGGGATCTCTTGCTACCAACCCCTGTTGGTGAGGGACTACTGACAGCTTTTCCAACCTTTCAATGGTCATACCCAACCTGGTCCAGGCATAATAATGAGCCTTCTGCTCTTTCTGTAGGGACGAAGAATAAAAAACTGAGGAGCTGCCCATCACTTGGGGGATGTAATGGAATACTGTTGTGCTGTAAGAAACGATGAGCAGGAGGCGTTCAGAAAAACCTGGAAAGACCTGTATGAACTGATGCAGAGTGAGCAGAACCTGGAGAACAATAGATATAGTAACAGAAATATCATTCGATGATCAGCCGTGAAGGATGAACTTCATGAATTGTCAGCAAAGCAAGCCTCCAAGAGGAGCGCAAGGGACTCATGATGAAAATGCCATCCACAGCCAAAAAAGGAACTGTAGGAGTCTGAGGCCGATCAGAGCACGGCCTCTTCCACTGTATTTCCTTCATGAGATTTCTATTGTACGTGTGATATGTGTCTTCTATCATGACATGTGCAATATGGAAATAAGCATTATATAAAAGTATAGATATAACCTATATCAGACTACTCACTGCCTTGGAGAGAGGGGATCAGGGGAGGGAGGGAGGAAATTTGAATTTAAAATGTCCAAAAACAATTTCAAAAATAGTTCTACATGTAACTGAAAAAATAAAGAAAAGGGGCAGCTGGGTAGCTCAGTGTATTGAGAGTCAGGCCTAGAGA
>NW_025353552.1:0-8620 GCF_016433145.1 Gracilinanus agilis
TACTAGCAGCAATGCAATGACCCAGGACAATTCTGAGGGATTTATGGTAAAGAAAGCTACCCACATTCAGAGGAAGAACTACAGAAGTGGAAACAGAAGAAAAACAACTGCTTGAACACATGGGTTGAGGCAGACATGATTGGGAATGTAGACTCGAAACCACCACACCAATGCAACTATCAACAATTTGGAAATAGGTCTTGATCAATGACACATGTTAAAACCAGTGGAAATACGCATCAGCCATGGTTGGGGGGAGCTCAGGGGGTGAAGGGGAAAGTAAGAGCATGAATTATGTAACCATGTTAACTTTTCTAAAAAATAAATATTAACAAATGTTTAAAAAAAATAAAGTCAAAGCAGGGGTCAGCAGGGTAGCTTAGTGGATTGAGAGCCAGGCCTAGAGACAGGAGGTCCTAGGTTCAAATACGGACTCAGACACTTCCCAGCTCTGTGACCCTGGGCAAGTCACTTGACCCCCATTGCCCACCCTTACCACTCTTCCACCTAGGAGCCAATACGCAGAAGTTAAGAGTTTAAAAAAAAATTAAAAAAAAAAAGTCAAAGCAGATATGATCCTATTAATCTCTCCATCTTGCACAGATAAGGAAGTTCAGAAAGGACATCAACATTTCTCTATTTGGTTCTAGTTTAAAAAATAAAAATTGACCAATATAACAAACTAGGTATACAAGACCAAAAAGGAATCAAACCTAGTAACATTGTACTTAATAAACACAGGAATATCAATTTTTAGACAACAACTTCTAGGAAAGCTTGAAAACAATCTGATGGAAATCAGATTTAGATGAACATTTCACACTAAATACTAAAATAAGCCTTAAAGGATGTAAGACCCAGATATAAAAAGTCACATAAATAAATTAGAGAAGTAGGCAAAGAGATACCTTTCACAACTATGGAGAGGGGAAAGAATTCTTAACCAAACAAGGAATAAAGAAAATTACAGGTTAAGACTTTTGATTAAGATGTTGGTAAATAGGACCTACAGTCAGTTAGCCAATATGCATTTAGTAAGTGCCAACTATATGCTAGGCATTGTGCTAAGTGCTAGAGATATATGAGAGGCAAAAGATAGTTCTGTTCTCAAGAAGCTCACAATCTAATGGGCAAAACATTAAACAACCAGATATTTCCAACAAGCTACTGGTTGTTGTCTTTCCTATTAGAAGAGGACCAAAATGACATCACTATGTTGGGGCTAATGTACAGCATGTCCAACTATAGCTGATCAGACCAATATGAGCTCAGAAGGTTCTACCACAAGTTGGGCACAAATAGCTTGTATAAACATTTAGAAGGGAGATGTCTATAAATTTGCACATCTCACTTTTCTTTGAGCTTTCTTTGAGAAATTCTGCTTTGCTCATAGAGCACAGCACCTTTTTTGAGGCAGGCAAAATCTAAAATCTAAAAATCTAAAGAGATGAATAATATTGAAAACAAAAAGCAAGGAATTGACAAAACAGTTTATTTTCAAAAATTAAACTGAGAGATAGCTAGTGAAAAAAATTTAAAAAGGAAAAAATGTAGCATTAAAAATGATAAAGGATGGGGCAGCTGGGTAGCTCAGTGGAGTGAGAGTCAGGCCTAGAGACAGGAGGTCCTAGGTTCAAACCCGGCCTCAGCCACTTCCCAGCTGTGTGACCCTGGGCAGGTCACTTGACCCCCATTGCCCACCCTTACCAATCTTCCACCTATGAGACAATACACCGAAGTACAAGGGTTTAAAAAAAAATGATAAAGGAGCTTCACAACAATTGAAGATGAAATAAAAAATAGTTAGAAGCTTAATTTGTCCAATTATATGCCAACAAAACTAATAACAGATGAAAAGGATGAATATTTATAAAATACTAGTTGAATAGAACAAATAGGACATTATAATAGTCCATTCTGAGAAAAAGAAATTGAACACTTTGTAAAAAATTAGGAAAGTAATGTTTAAAACTCAACTAGATGGATTTACAAGTTAATTCTAAAATGCATCCAAAAATAATTAATTCCAATGTTTTATAAAATGTTTGTAAAAAATGGAAGCGATCCCACCAAATTTATTATAGGATACAAATATGATCTTGATATATAAACCAGGGAAAGAGAAAACAGAAAAAGAAAACAATACTCCAATAACCCTAATGAATATCAAAGCAAACATGTTAAATGAAATATCAACAAAGAAGTTACAATAATATTAAAAGATTATATAATATGAACAGATTGGATTTATACCAGGAATTCAGAGCTGGTTCAATTTTAGGAAAACTAGAAACATAATGGACTATAATTAATGACAAAAATAATAAAAACCACATAATTATGTTGATAAAGAAAAAGCTTTAAAATAATTGAACAACTATTTCTCTCAAAAATACAAAAAGAATAGGAATTATAGAACTTTCCTTTATATAGTAAATAGTACCTATCTAAAGCCAAGTTAAGATTATATGTAATGGATAAATGCCAGAGTCCTTTCTAATAAAATCAGGTACAAAGCAAGGATGTTATTATAACCATTAATATTTTACATAGTGCCAGAAATGCCACCTATAGCAATAAGACAAGAAAAAAGAACTGGAGAAATAAAAATAAGCATAGCAAAAATACACTTGGATGTATGTGTTCATAATTTTTTCCCTGAGAGAACTTCATTGTTAAATACAGGTCAGCACATCCAAGGCAATCCTTGAAGGAAGCTTTAGATTCTGAAAGATGAAGATGAGAAATGAGTGCCTTCCAAGCAAAGACATGGAAAGACTAACTCAGAAACTAGACTCCTTGAGAAAGGAGGAAGAATAACCCAAATCTAGTGTTCCCCGTGACAACCACTTGAATAAATGGAGACATTTCCCCACCCCCCACATCTTTTCTTTAGGTTAAACATCTCAAATTCTTTCAAGTGATCCTCAGATAGCATGAACTAGAAGTTCTCTGGTCTTGGTCACTTGCCTCTGCTGAAAGACAGAGGATACTTTCCAGCCTAGCAGTGTCTTTCCTAAAATATGGTACCCAGGCCTCATTACAATATTTCCGATATGATCTGCCCAAGGCAGAATACAGGATGACTCTCAATTCCCTGGTGCTGGAAATCTATTTCTCTTAGAGTGGTCTGGAATCAGATTCACTTTCTTGGCTGCCATAGCATAGTGTTGGCAAATAGTAAACTTGGAGGCTCCTCAAACCTCCAGCTAGCCTTCCCCTTCTGCAGCTGTTGCAGCTTTTCTTACAATAAATTCCCTAGGTTACAAAAGACCAATCCAATATGCCATCCATTCTGATTCTCATTTTCCAGCCCAGATACCAGAACAATTCTTTAAGTTGTCACAAATAGTTTTGAGGAGATTTCAGCCGCTCTATTCTGCCTATCAATTTGGCTAAAAAAAAGATAAAAGGAAATCTTGACAGTTAATAAAACATTTCTTAAGTGTTTACTATGGACCAGGAAGTGTGCTAATGCTGGAGATACAAGAAGAGGCAAAAGACAGTTTGTGTAAGTTCAAGGAGCTTACAGTCTAATGGGAGAAACAACAAGAAAAGAAGTATGTACAAAAAATATACATACAGGAAATGTGTGTGTATAAATATACATGAAATAATTAACAGAGGGACAGGGTTTTATAGAAACACACATTTCTGGTGGCCATGTAAACTGAAAAGTCTATTGGAAAGCCATCTGGCAAGAGGATTCAAGATCTTAAACCGGGCCTTGCCCTTTGACCCAGTGATCCCACTATCAGGAATTCCACTGTCTATAGCCAAAGGGCAGAATTTGAAAGGGGGAAAAGGAACAATTTGTACAACTTGTTCTCAGCTGTGTTATGCGAGAAGACTCCTGGAATAAGCTGGCTACCTTCAAGTACTGTGGAAGAGGACCTGGACCTATTCTGTTTGGCCCCAGAGGGAGCTACCTAGAAAGGTCAATGACTGAGACCAAAGGAGTTAGTCACTAATGATGGAATTTTAGGTATCCATGGGGGAGGGATCTGAGAGCAGAGAGAAAGTTCTGGAGTACTTCATTTCATGCCAGTCCAGCCTTTCCCCTACCCTCTGCATAAGTCCTCTTTCAGAGGAGCCATTTGATAGGATTGGGAGAGCATCACAGAAAGAGTTGTGGACTGGGAATGAAGAGACCAGAGCTCTGACACAGTTTTCCTAAGTAACTTTAGGAAAGGTGCTTCACTTATCTTTCTTCCTCTATAAAATAAGAAATTATACTATCTTGTGTCTAAGGACCCTTTTTATTCTCAGCAGCACAGGTTCCCTTTTATTTGCTTTCTCATGACTGAGGGTACATGGATAGAAAAAAAAAAAACATTAAAAATCACCGATGGTGGAGGGGCAGAGGGAGAACATTGGGAGGTGTGATTCAGAGTCTTTACTTTTTTCTGGCTTGACACCCTTAATCTGGGGTTGGAATCTCCTCACCAAAAATTATCACTACTCTCATTTCAACTCTCTTTAAAGGGACAGACACTTCAAGATGTTATCTAACATAGAGGTGGCTAGATCAGGCTACTTCCCCCACTGCCAGTGCCAGGTGAGAAGATAAAAGCCCAGACATACCTTGGCAAGAAACTGAGCCTATATTATTAGTTAAGGAAAGGAGGAAGCAATGGGAGGAAACCCAGGCTTATTAACCCAATCTTGGCTTCCCACAAACTAAACCTTCAAGGCCCTGGGTGCTAATGTGGGGAGAGGAAGGACTAGCTGGACTTCCAAGAGTGTAGTATCCTTAGGGGAAAGAAGCCTACTTCCTATAAACCAGAGCTTCTTTCTGGATCCATCAACATGGAAAAACCAATTGGTGAGCTGGAGGGTTTATGGTAATAACTGTAGGTGACTCTCTACCTCCTCAGTGTGGAAATCTTGGTCTGGAAGAAGCAGGATGGTAGATGTAGAGTTCTAGTTTATTTCCTTTGGTCTTCCTGAGATTGTTCAAAGTGAGTAGGAGCTGCTGAAGGGCTCAAAAGCCACATGGTTTAATGGAGGCATGGACACTATGACAAAGATGGATAAAGGAGAAGTATGAGTTGACAGAGATGGGAAGCCTTAAAATTCTATTGGGATAAGGGAGGGATTAGAGAGGGAAATACATATGAAGAGTGTGTTATTTAAAATTACTGGGATTCTATTCAGAAGTATTAAGCCACAAGATTATAGATATATGACAAACTTCCTGTGGACATGTGGGGGACTTTGAGACTACATTCTCCATGATCCAATGGGTTTCCTGTTTTGGATGACATCTTTAAGGTAAAGCCGCTGGCTTTAAATATTGGGAAGTGGCGTTTGACTTCCTCTTTGCTACCTGAGTGTGGTCTTTGACTACGCAGGCAAGATGATAGGAGGTATGAACTAGCGGGCAGTTTGAATAGATCTTAGCCAGGCACATGGTCTGATTTTATTCTATCAACATGGGCCTAAATAAAATATTATTTTTCCTCATAATATCAGCCTTCATCAATTTAAAAAATAACAAGAGGTAAGGTTAAGGGATAGAGAAAGACTCTTAGGATAAGATAGGGGAGGGATTGTTAGAATCAAACTCATATTAAGAAGTAGGAGGACACAGTTGGAGGCATAAGGAAGGAATTTTGGGAAAGGTGGATAGAATAAGAATTAAAAGATAAGGGAGAAGGGGCAAGGGAAGGGCTTTGGAAAGGTGGACTAATTTGGAACCAGGAGGGAAAAAGGAGAGGATAAGGGAGGATTTGGAGGACGGAGTGTGAATTGGAGAGGTTTGTTCACAAGAAAATGGACATCTAAGGAGGGATATAGTGGAAAGAAAGGAAGAGAAGGACAAATAGTGACGAGGGGTAGAATAAATTGAAATGTACAGCTAGTAACTATGGCATTGTGTGTAATGGGATGAATTCACCCATAGGAAGAAGATGGATAGCAGAAAGGATAAAAAATCAGGACATGACAATGTGTTGTTTACAAGAAAAACACTGAAAATGAGAGACACACATAAAATGAAGGTGAAGGTCTGAAGCAGAATATACTATGCTTCAGCTTATCTAAAGAAAGCAGGAGTAGCAGTCATGATCTCTGACAGGGTTGGGACTAAAATGGATATAATTGGAAGAGATGAACTTCAAGATAGAAGTTAAGGGTTTTAAAAGAAGAAATGACAAATATTGGAAATATAAAGAAAATAAAGGAAATATATGAAGAGATGAACAGAGAAGAAAAGAGAATAAGAATAATATATAATATGATTATATATTTTTAAAATTATAGAAACAAAATCAAAATTTAAAAGTATCCAAACTTTTAAAACAAATCCAAAGGAACTCAAAGGCAGAGGATGTCTATATTAGTACACATTTATAATTTATGTATATATATATTTTAAAACCCTTACCTTGCATCTTGGAGTTAATACTGTGTATTGGCTCCAAGGCAGAAGAGTGGTAAGGGCTAGGCAATGGGGGTTAAGTGACTTGCCCAGGGTCACACAGCTGGGAAGTGTCTGAAGTCAGATTTGAACCTAGGACCTCCCATCTCTAGACCTGGCTCTCAATCCACTGAGCTATCCAGCTGTCCCCATAATTTAAAGATTTTTAAACAAATTGTAAACAATGTGGAGTTTGTGGTTTTGCACATGATTTTTAAATGCATTTGTTTAGTTAAATGGTTCTTGGTAGTGGTGGTAGTTACTAAGTATACAATTTTTAGAGAAGCAAACAATGAAAAATGGCATACTTTGGTGTTATTAGCAACACAAAAGATCTCCTCTCGCCCACTGACTTGTGGACCTGTAAAATTTGCCTAAGAAATGTTCCTCATTGCTTTTAATCAAACTCTTAAAGTATTTTCTTCCAGAGATATTTTACTCATTCCAGTTTTCTGCTTTATCCCTACCAGGACAAATGTTCAGAAAACAAATAAAATAAAATATATGTATAGTATTGTACAATATTAACATGATTTAACCTTTAACACCAATAATATACACTATTTCTTTTTTAAAGTTAAAATGAGTGAAAAGTAAGCCAGTGGATGACACACAACTAGAAATTAGAGATATCTTTAAAAGGTTAATAATTCATAAATGCATATAGGGTACTGTGAACCCCTCCTAAAAGAAAAAGAAAAAATTCAGATTTCTTCTTTGGTATGAAAGGAGGGCCAAAAAACTTTACAGGGATGTTCAAGATTGCAAGGGTGCCACTCCTCTAACCCCCAAGATATGAAAAGGATACTTATATATTCCTTCAGAGGGAAGAAATATTTATTTAATGCAATAGAAGGCTTCTAAACATTCCTGATGAATCAAAATCTAATAACTGCCACCATTACCAAAAAACATTTAGATCTAGACAGAAAATATGATATTCAACTATAAGACTCAAGAGAAGCACAAAGAGGGAAACAGGAAAGAGAAAATTTAAAGAATTCAATGTCAGACTATTTACATTGCTATATGGGAACATGATACTTGTAACTCCTAAGAACTTTATCATTACTTAATTAAGGGCATTAGAAGGAATATAAATTAAGGGCAGTTAGAAGGAATATAAATAGACAGGAAGATATTAACGATGATGACATTGTATCCAAAATCAAGAAAAAACTTCAAGGAGTGAAAAATAAGATTGCACTGAGAGAAGAGAGAAGGGAGAAGTAGAGTGAAGTAAATTATCCCACCTGAAGGGGCACAAAAATGCTATTCCAATGAAGGAGAGGATGAAGGTGATCAAGGGCAATGCTTAAAACTTATTCTCATTGGAATTGACTCAGGAAGTGAATAACATCCATATTCAGTTGGGTGTAGAAATCTATCTTACCCTATACAGTGATGGGCAACCTTTTGAGCTTGATGTGTCAAAATTCACCAAAAAACTGAGCATAACTCAGGTGGTGTGTCACTTAAAGAAAAAAAACATAATTCTGCAATATTTATAGTTTAAATAACAAAACTGTAAATTTGTAATATATGTCGGTATTTAATAAAGCAAAATAGGTAAATTAATGTAGGTAGAATTGTCATCTATAGTGCACAGAGTATCTACACTACATTACAGAAAATGTTTCATCCTCAGCATGTGGTCCCATACTTCTCTGTATGCAGCCGTATGTCATCAAAAATGGTTTCGCGTGTCAGTGCTAACACATGTGTCATAGGTTTTCCATCACTGCCCTATAAGGAAGTAGGAAGGGAATAAGAAAAAAGGGAGGGACTAATAGAAAGGAGGATGATTTAGGGGAGATGGTGGTTAGAAGCAATATACTTGTGAGGAGGAACAGAATGAAAGGAGAGAGAAAGGGCAGGATCAAAAGAAGGAAACAGGATGAAGGGGAATACATAGTTCATAATCAGAATTGTGATTGTGAATGGGATAACCTCACCCATAAAACAGAAAAAAGAATCTATCAAATTACCAGTATCAAAAATGAAAAGAGTGAATGCACCACTAATGAAGAGGAAACTAAAGCAATCATTAGGAGCTATCTTACCCAAAATATGACAATCTAAATGAAATGGATGAATATTTACAAAAATATAAATTGCCCAGAATAACAGAAGAGGAACTAGAATACTTAAGTAATTCCATCTCAAAAAAAAATATTAAATTGAACAAGCCATCAATGA
>NW_025353553.1:0-7185 GCF_016433145.1 Gracilinanus agilis
GTGTGTGTGTATGTGTGTGTGTGTGTGTGTGTGTGTGTGCATCATCTTAGTTGACTACCCTAGGCAGTTTCTATTTCATATACTAGATGCTTTCCTTTAAAAGTCTGAAGATATCTCTATTTTCGGATCAACAAACAGTTGCTTTGATCTCTCAGCAGCAGTGAAATAGTTAATCATCACCAACATCCCTTCTTCCTTCGATCCCAGCACAATGTATTTGAAACAACATGGGTTTTGAGGAAAGAGTCAGTTTTCTTTGAATTATTGTCTTTTGGGCCTTGGATGAGTCACTTAATCTATCTCAGCCTCAGTTTCTTCATCTATAAAAGGAGGTAGTTGTATAAGATGGCATATATAATCCTTTTCATCTTTAACTCCATCATCTTTTTCTTCTCTTGCTTTAGATCACTGGAAAAGTCCACCTTTATTACCTATAGCTATTTCTTTCTCAGAGTTTGCTACACCCTCTTCTTTGAGAAGAACCTGATCCAAGTGACCTGTAGTCCATCTTTTTTTCTTTTTTATAAATTTGTTTTACGTTTCAATAAAACTTTTAATAATCATTTTCTGCCAAATTGTAAGTCATGTCTTTCTCTCTCCTTCCCTCTTCTCCCCACTCCCAAGACAGCAAGTAAGATGATATAGGTTATTTTTATTTTTTTTATAATACATGTGGCAATGTTTGTCATGTTTTGAAAGAAGACACATATTTCAAAAAGAAAAAAAAATCATGAACAAGATAAAGTAAAAATTTTTATACTTTAATTTGTATTCAGACACCATCAATTCCTTCTATGGTGGTGGATAGTTTTTTACACCAAGAGTTTCTCAGAGTTGTCTTGGATCCTTGCATTGCTGAAAAGATTTAAATTATTCACAATTGATCATCATATATTATTGCTTTTGCTGTGTGCAATGTTCTCCAGGGTCTGATTACTTCACTTTCCAACACTTCACAAAAATCTTTCCAGGATTTTTTTATTCTCTTTTTTTGTGGTCCATCTTTTCACGTTCTCTTCTACATTAATTTTTTTTCTACCCTCCAGTCTCATGCCCCCCATCAAAGTTCTGTTACATGGCTCTCATTTTGTAAACCATTTTAATTTTTTTCATATTGAAACAATTTTTATTTATTTGAGGAGTTTTTCTCTGTTAACATGGAGAATAGAGATATATTCCCTAGATCACAAGGGAGAGGTATTCTTTGAAACATAGTTTAGGATGTGATTTTAAAAAAATTCCTATCTTGTATATGATATAGTTAATAATTTTCAGGCACTGTAAAATTCACACTCAGCAAACTTTTTTATAAACCCCTAATTTTCTTGCTTTCTTCCCTGGGCATGCAGTATGATTCCTCAAGATAAAAGGCATTTCGGTACTCTGAAGATGATAATCTCTCATTATTTTGGATATTTCATGGTAGAATAGTCACTGGGAATATAGCGACAATACTTGTGAAACTGGATGGCACTGCTACTTTCACTGTTTCTTTATGAACTATTGGCTATCAACAACTGGTTGGGGTCAGCTCTCTGAATTATGGTCCTTTGGCAATTTAGACTATTGACACTTTCCTGTTCTTGTTGGAGAGGCAACATAAATAGACATAGTCTTTCCAAGACATATAGAGAAAAAGAAATTATGAACATTTTCATAGTACTTACATAAGGTCTTATATTATTTTACACAATGCTCTGCTATTAAAATATAAGTTACTTGAGGCTGAGCATTTTATTTTTGCTTTATTTTTGTATGTATAGCACTTAGCCTAATGCTGGGCACAAAGGAAATAATTAATAAATATTTGTTGATTGATTAATAGTCCCTTAATGAGTTCCATTTTGTGTACTTCAACTTCCAGGATTTTTTTTGGGGGGTGTCATTATTTATTTATTTGTTTGTTTATTTGTTTATTTAGAATACTTTTCTATGGTTACATGATTCATTATTTTTCTCACCTCTTTTCCCTCCCCACTCCTGGAGCTGACAAGCAATTCCATTGAGTTATACATGTATCATTGTTCAAAATCCATTTACATATTTTTCATATTTGTGATAGAGTAATCTTTTAATGCCAAAACCCTATCATATACCCTTTTAATGCCAAAACCCTATCATATACATTGAACCATGTGATCAATCATGTTTTTCTTCTGCATTTCTACTCCCAAAGTTCTTTCTCTAAATGACTATAGCATTCTTTCTCATAATTTCATCCTTGTTGTCCTGGATCATTGCATTGCTACTAGTAGAAAAGTCTATTACATTAGATTTTGCCACAATGTATACATCTATATGTACAATATTCTCCTGGTTCTGCTCCTTTCATTCTTCATCAGTTAGAAATCCTCCAGTTCATCATTCCTTTCAGATACTACAATTTGTTCAACCATTCCCCAATCAATGGACACTTCATTTCATTTTCCATTTTTTTTCCACCACAGAGAGCATGGCTATAAATATTTTTGTACAAGTATTTTCCTCATTATTTATTTATAGTACAAACCCAGCAATGGTATGGATGGATCAAAGGCCAGGCAATCTTTTAAAGCCCTTTGGGCATAATTCCAAATTGCCCTCCAGAGTGGTTGGATTAGTTCACAACTCCACCAACAGTGCAGTAGTCTCCTAATTTTTTGCAACATTCCCTCCAAATTATCACTTTACTTTGCTGCTGTATTGGTCAATCTGATAGGTGGTTCCTCAGCATTGTTTTGATTTGCATTTCTCTAGTCAGGAGAGATTTAGAACACCTTTTCATGTGATTATTGAAAGTGTTGATATCTTCATCTGAGAACTGCGTATTCATATGCCTTGACAATTTATCATTTGGGTAATGACTTGATTTTTTTGTAAATTTGAGTTAGTTCCCTATATATTTGGGAAATTAAACCTTTGTCAGAGAGTTTTGTTATAAATATTTTTCCCAGTTTGTTGTTTTCCTTCTAATTTTAGTTACATTCATTTTGTTTGTACAAAACTTTTTTAATTTGATGTAATCAAAATTATTCATTATTTCTCCTTTTTTGCATTTGTTTGCAATATTTCTATGCCCTAGTACATGGTTGATTTTTGTATATGTATCATATGCTGCTAAAAAGAAGGTATATTCTTTTTTGTCCTTGTTTATTTTTCTCCAGATATATATTAACTCTAATTTTTCTAACATTTCATTCACTTCTGTTACTTCTTTCTTATTTATTTATCGGTTTGATTTATCTAGTTCTGAAAATGAAAGGTTCAGTTCTGCCATTAGCATGGTCTTACTATTTATTTCCTCCTTAATCTCCTTTAATTTTTCCTTTAGAAATCTAGATGCTATAACATTTGGTGCATAAATGTTTAGTAATGATATTACTTCATTGTTTATAGTACCTTTTAGGAAAATATAATTTCCTTCCTTATTTCTTTTAATCAGATTAATTTCTACTTTGGCTTTGTCTGATTGACTGCTATCATGATTGCTACCCCTGCTTTTTTTTTTTTACTTTAAATGATGTATAATAAATTCTACTCCAACTTTTTACCTTGAATCTGTGTGTGTCACCCTGCATCAGAGGTGTTTCTTGTAAGCAACACATAGTGGGATTCTGGTTTTTAACCCACTCTGTTACCTGCTTCTGTTTGATAGGTGAGAGTTCATCCCATTCATATTCAGAATTATGATTACTACTTGTGTATTGCCCTTCATCCCATTTTCTCCTTTACATTCTGCTCTATTCTCTTTCTCTCTGTTCCTCCTCACCAGTGTTTTGCTTTTTGTCTCTCCCCCACTTCCTACTCCCTCCAATTACCTCCTTCTTCCTTTGTCTTATTCCCCTTCTACTTCTCTGTAGAGTAAGATAGAATTCTATACCCCAATGAGTAAGGTAAGATAGAATTCTATACCACACTCAGGATACTTCTTTTTTCTTCTCTAAGTCAGTTAAGATGAAAGTAAAGTTTAAGCATTGCCCATCACCACCTTTATCCTCCTCTCTTTATAATGATTTTTCATGCCTATTTGTTTTATAATTTACCCCATTCTTTCTCTCCCTTCCCTTTTCTCTCAGTGCAACCTTCTTTTTCAGCCCTTGATTTTTTTTACATATCATTCATTTGTATACATATCATATCATATATACATATCATTCCATATTATCACATTTACATATACATCATATCATTTATTATCATATACATCATATCTTCATAATCAGCTTACCTCTCAACCCTCTTTCTGAGTAAATCCCTTCTATTTTCTCTATTATTAAGAGTAATTTTTGAGAATTACAGAAATCCTCTTTCTATATATAAACCTTTTGACATTGAGTCCATTAAATTTTCTCTTATTTACCTTTTTGGGCTTATCTGGTGTCTCATGTTTATACTTCAAATATTTGGGGGGTCTGGCTTATTCCTCAGGCATGCTTAGAAACCCTCTATCTTATTGAATTACCACTTTTTCCTCTAAAAGAATATATTGAGTTCTACTGGATACGTGACTCTGGGTTGTAAATCCAACTTTTCTGCCTTCCTGAATATCATATACCATCTTTTCAATCCTTTAAGGTAGAAGCTGCTAGGTCCTAAGTGATCCTGAATGGTGCTCTATGGTATTTGAATGGTTTCTTTCTGACTGTAGAATTTTCTCCTTAGTTTGGTGGCTCTTGAATTTATACATTCCTGGAAATTGTCATTTGAGGATTTCTTTTTGGAGGTGATCTGTGAATTCTTTTAATTTCAATTTTTTTTCTTCTTCAAGGATTTCTTGGCAGTTTTCCTTAATAATTTCTTGTAATAAGATATCTTGATCATGGCTTTCAGGTAGTTGAATGATCCTCAAATTGCCTCTCCTAGATCTATTTTCTATGTCAGTTGTTTTTTCAATAAGATATTTCATATTTTCCTCTGTTTTTTCATTTTTTTTATTCTGCTTTATTGTTATTGATTTTTCATGAAGTCATTATTTTCTAGATGGTCAATTTTGATTTTTAAG
This sequence comes from Gracilinanus agilis, assembly GCF_016433145.1. Taxonomy (NCBI): domain Eukaryota; kingdom Metazoa; phylum Chordata; class Mammalia; order Didelphimorphia; family Didelphidae; genus Gracilinanus; species Gracilinanus agilis. The sequence continues at coordinate 4,982 of NW_025353553.1, forward strand.
ACCTGATTTTCCTCTGTCAGTTTTTGCTTCTTCTTTTTCAATTGGCCCATTTCTTCTTCCATCACTTTCCATTCTTCTTGCATCTTCTTGCATCATTTTCCTTTCTTCTTTCTTTCATTTCTCTTCTCTACTTACTTGCCTCTCTTAGTTGTTTTTGAAGTCTTTTTTATTTCTCAGAATTTGTGTCAAATCCATATTTTTCTTTTGGACTTTGAGTGTTTTTCCTTTGCTTTCACTGTCCCCTTATGTGTCTGTACCTTGCTCTTTGTCTACATAAAAATTCTTTAGAGTTAGGTGCATTTTTTGTTGTTTGCTCATTTTTCTTATCTAATTATAGGTAGGCTCTGTTTTCTGGGAAGTTGGAGTAGCCTCTTAAACTTCAATCCTTGCTTGATGGTATTCTCAGCTTATTTTCTGGGTCTGAGGACTAAGAGCTCTGGGAGCCCTTTCCCCATGATGATTCGGTTCACCCTTGAGATGCTGATAGCTTTAGGACTTGCCTTGGGCTTTGATGTAAGCTTTTGATCTCAATCTGACCTTGATCAGGTCAAGGGCTGATCAAATTCTAACCCCAGGCTTAGGCTCAGGTTTTTGGTCTTACTGTGTACTAGATCCAATGAGGCACATCCTTGATTGTCCTGTCTTGGAGCTATACCCTAAGGTTTAGGCAGAAAGATCAGTACTTAGTACTGAATCAGTCACCCCAAACTGTGTACTATGTACTTATCCCAAGCCCAGACTGAAAATCCTGGTTTCACTCTGAGCCCACATGGATCAGCCCACTTCAGACCAGATTGCTCTGGGCTAGGACTCTAGACTTTTCCACAGGTTTGAAATTTCAAGGGGTATTGGTTGGCTTGTACCACTATTTGCCCAGGCAGGATCTCATGATTTGAATGTTGGTTTGGACTTAGGTTTTGAACCTAGGACACAGATGTGGGGTGGGGGTTCTTAGTGGCTTGCTCTTGGCTTTCTCCTCCTTCCTTTCTACAGCCTTTTGCTGGCTCTCCTTTCTTCTCACTGCAGTTCTCCAGATGATCTCAGCCTACCTTTTGGGCTTTTCTTTTCTTGAAAATTGTTTCACTCTGTCTCCTTTTTGGTTCTTTCACTCCTGTATTTGTTTTGTGGCAATATTTTAATCTTGGTCAGAGAGGATTCTTGTGTGACATGGAACTGCTGTAATGTACTCCTCCATCTTAACTTCCAGGATTCTTAGCCATTGTTGGTTGATCAAATCCCTTACTTTTTTTTTTTGGCCAATATTGAAATTCTTAGATAGTTATTCTAGAGATGAGTATATTAATAGTTATCTCTATTCAATCTGGTTGTTTTGAACTGACTTCAGATTATCTTTCTTTCACTGATTATATCATTGCCTGGGAAACATCTCAATCTTGTGTTAAGATTTATGTGTCTATAACTTCTTTGCTCCCCAACTGAAGAGTCTGGGGAAAAGTGGGGAATATGAGCTCCTTGAAAGTAGGGACTGTTTCTGCCCTCCTTTCCCTCTTTAGCACATAGCAGAATGATTGATACATAGCAAATGATTAATAAAGATTTGATAGGATAAATAAATGTTGACTAGTGGACAAATATGTTGTTTGTACATGTCTGAAATTCTGATCTACATAAATGACAACAAAACTTTTGAGTGACTATAATTTCAAAGCCCAAAACTCCAATATATGAATGAGATAATAGGTCTTACTGTCAGTAAGTCAATAGGTTTCTGGCAGCCATCACTGTCCTGGTACAAGGTGCCTCTAGGCCATCCAGGCTGGCATCTGTGTAGAACACAAAGGATATACTGAGATCAGCAAAAGCCAATAATCTTCCATGTGTGTGACAATTAATTAGCTCCTTGGAGACTTAATCATATCTCTCCTTCCAGAGCTCCAAATAGAACCAACGAATCAAGTCTTTGTCACTTCCTTTGTCTGGGACACCATTTCTTACCACATTTCCACTTTTGTCCTTATGGTTCCTTATGACAAGATCTCCATGGGGATATCATTATGAAGTTTCAATTGGATGGCATTGTTTTCCAATATTGTCTAACCCCTAGAAATGTCTTCTGACTCATAGTTCTTTGGAAGTGTTTTTATCTTATGTACAAGACTTCAAATTTCCATCTCCTCTCCCCTCTTTCTCTTTTCCCACATATGTGCATATAAATATATATATATATATACATATATATATAC
>NW_025353554.1:0-6058 GCF_016433145.1 Gracilinanus agilis
ATATATATATATCAATTTTTAAAAAGAGAGATCATATAGGGAACCATTAGAGTTTATTGAAAAGGGGAAGCTAGTATGCTTGAGGAAAATCACTTTGGTGAAGGATATATTGGAAGGGTAAGAAATTTGAGAATGAGAAACCAACCTGAAGGCTACTACCAGAGTCCAGGTCTGATAAGGCTCTTAGACCAGAGAAGTGGAGACAAGAGGATGTATTTGAGAGTTATCATGAAGGTAGAATCCATAGGACTTGGCAACAAACTCTAAATATGTGAGTTCCAGTGTAGAGTAGAGAATGACATCAAGATTGCAAGTTTGGATAACTTTAAAATGGTGATGCAGGGGGCAGCTGGGTAGCTCAGTGGATTGAGAGCCAGACCTAGAGACGAGAGGTCCTAGGTTCAAATCTGGTCTCAGCCACTTCCCAGCTGTGTGACCCTGGGCAAGTCACTTGACCCCCATTGCCCACCCTTACCACTCTTCTGCCTTGGAGCCAATACACAGTATTGACTCCAAGACGGAAGGTAAGGGTTAAAAAAAAAATACAAATACAAATACAAATGGTGATGTCCCAGAGAGCAAAAGGGAAGTTTGGCAAAGGGGATGGGTTTTGGGGTTTGCCCTCCAAAAGAAGAAGCTCACAGCCTCTCTATATCAGCTCATCCTGTCCCTCTCATATCCATGCCTTCCTAAAAATATTCTGAAGAGGGTCCACTGTTTGGGAGTCTTTTGCCATTGCATAGCTATCAAAGGTATATGAGGTCTTTCCATTGGGTATTCCTCCCTCTTGTTATGTAACTGACATATCCTTTTTTTCTCACTCACATATTTCTCTGAGGGTAGACTTTTCGATGCTTCTCTCCCATAATTCTTCATTCACAATGGACTGGTCTGTTCACAACCCACTAGGTTCTTTTTCATATCCCATCAGTTACACTTTTTGGAATCTACTGCCTCATCATCATGCTTCCATTAAAAAGCTCTTTACCATCATGGAGATTGCTTCAGCTTTGTGTGAAGTTCATTGGAACCATCAGTAGCCTCTTTCCCTCTGATTGGAAGGAAGAGGGTGGAGCAAAAAGCCATCCTGAAGCACCCTATAAAGAGGGTTCAAAAGCCCAGTGAACTCTTTTGCTCTCAGCTTCACTCTTTGGATTCCATTCCTCCCTTATGTCCTAGAACTGGGTACTTTGCAGAATTAGGATAATATAATTAAAAATAATGCTGAGTCAAAATAATGGCAAAATGCAACAAATATTAAGGGATCAATCTACTAAAGCACACAGAATGCGGGTATAGATTAAATTACAAAGTGCTCTTTAAAGAGATGAAGAATGACTTACATAGCTGGAGGAACAATTGGTCCTTATGGCCCGGCTGGGCCAAAACGACCATACTCTCAAAGTCAACTTATAATTTTAATGATATACCATTCAAGTGATCTAGGAATGCCATCAAATAATAGTAGAATTCATTTGGAGAAACAAAAGATTTAGAATTTCAAAAGGAATAATGAAAAGAGATAGGGGTAAAGGAGTAAAAATACATTCAGACCTCATGTTGTTGTTGTTGCTGTTGTTTGTTTGTTGTTGTTGTTGTTGTTGTTGTTGAAATCCTTACTTTCTGTCTTAACACTTCGAGATCAAAGAGCAAGGACTAGATAAATGGAATTAAGTGACTTGACTTGCCCAAGGTCACACAGCTAGGAAGTATCTGAGTCCAAGTCTTCCTGATTCCAGGCCTGTCACTCTATCCACTGTACCACCTAGATGTTCCTTTCACATCATTATTATAAAGCAGTAGCCTTTAAAAGCATTTGGTATTGGTTAAAAAGTAGAAGAAATCAGTAGACTAGATTGGGCAAGAGAGGATGAGAAACAATGGAAATTGATAACCCAGATAATTATCCAATAAATGGAAAATTAAAAATTATTTGGTCAAGAACTATCTATTTGCTTAAAAAAATTCTGGGACAATTGTAAAACAATCTGGCAGAAATTAGACTTAGAATAGACCAATGATTTATAACGTAACCTGCAAGATTCAAAATGGACATTTGACCTGAATATTTAGGATTACAACATTTAAAAAAAATTCCAGGAAAGGCAGATAATATACCTTCCCTGTGTAGGAGATGTAGCTTTACTCACATGAGGGATAGAAGCAATTACAAAATAGAAAATAAATGATTATGATTATATGAAATTGAAAAGATTCTACAGAAAGAAAATTAAATGAATTTATCTGGTGTAAGAAGGGAAGTAATCAATGAAAAAAAAATCTTAGTATCAGATTTCTCAGATGTTTGTATTTTGTCCTAAAAATTTTATGAGCATCTGGGTGGCACTGAGTACTGGAATCAGGAAGATTCATCTTCTTGAGTTCAAATCCAGCCTCAGACAGTTACTAGTTGGATGACCTTGGGCAAATCACTTAACTCGATATGCCTGTTTCCCTATTTCTAAAATGAGCTGTAGAAGGAAATGGCAAACCACTCCAGTATCTCTGCCAAGAAAACTCCAAATGGGGTCATGAAGAGTAAGACAGGACTGAAAAATGCCCGAAAAACGTGCCATGGTGACAGCTAGGAGGTTATTAGCCTGAGAAAAAAGTCTGTGCTCTCTTTTTGGCTCTGATGGGAACCATTCCTACTTTGGGAGTATTCTGGAGCAATGTGGGAAACTATCATTTGAAAAACAGATAAAAACTATAGCCTGAATCATCTACTCTGATTTTAAATGGCTAAAGGTAATGAGCTAAAATCCAAAGAAAACCAAGACAGGAGAAGCAACTAATTCTGCCTGCTCAGATGCAAAGCAGGGTCTCCTGCTTTGAAGGCAGACCTGTGCAGAAGCTGTGACCTGGAATTTCCTGGTGAGTGATGATATTTGGGGGGGGGGATATTTTCCAAGGAGTCCCATCCTGACTTTCCATATCTGGCCTTGGAAGAAGGGTAGGTTTAGAAAGGGTTAAAACCTTGCCAATATTTTGGCTGATGAGACAAATTCAATTCATTATCTGTCAAATTTCTTTTTAACGTTTTTACACCATAAGTAATGGACAATCTCATTTAATAAATTCTCATCAACAATAAGGAGGGATTAGGGTTAAAAGTCCCTGTTCAATTTGCCAACTGAGACTGAAGGGGAGAACCCAACCGAGCGGTTGGTTCAAATTGCTGAAATATGGTCTGCGAGTCTCTCTTGGCTCAGAGTTTGCGTTTGTTTTTCTTTTATCTTTCTCCCTAGTCATAAATCTTTGACAGAGAAGAGAGAGGCCCAGGAATGAAAAAGGAAAGGGTGAGAAGGGGGCTTACTCTGCACACATCCATCCTCCCAGCTAGGCAAGAGAGATTGCAAATCAAATGGCACAAATCAAAAGTCTCTCACAATTTCCAAAGAGGAAACTCGTCGGATGAAATCATTCTGGGCCCGGAAGGAGCCTCCTCAGATTAATGTAATATTCCAGAAGGGTCAAGTGATCACAAGGTGGGGAGCAGGGGGAGACTTTAAAATCACTTGGAAATGATTGGGAAGAATGATATCTAATTCTCTTGTGTGGAAGAATCAGTTCAAGTCTGGGAATCAAGGCATTTGGTCCAGGTTTGGCCACCATTTTCTCCCCATGTTCTTTAGTAAATTACTATATTTTTTTCCTGGGCCTCAGTTTCCTCTGCTATAAAATGAGGAAATTGGACTAGACAGCCTCTAAGATCTTTTCCTATCACTCATATTCTAAGATTCCCAAATGTTTTTTTCTAGAAATTTAAATGAAAACCTGGCAGAAATTATTGGATTGGTTAGAATTGTGAGTGGTAAATCAGTGTCAAATTTGGGGTATGAGAATAGGTCAATGACAGGATGTGAGCACAGGGTCCCATTGGACCAGACCTAGGCAAAAGTTGGGGGAAAATGTTAATTTTTTGTGGGGGGGGAAGAAGAGCCTCTACCTACTCTGTATATCTCTTATTTGCACATAATTGTTTTTTTTTGTTTGTTTTTGTTGTCTACCCTCTCACCCTCTTAAGAATGGAGCGTCTTGAGGGCAGCAGGGACTTATCTTTCCATTCCCAATACTTACCACTACACACAACACATAGAATATGCTTAATATATGTTTGTTGATCATTGACTGTCTTGTTGATCGTTGACCGCCATGTCTTCAGGGCTTGTTAGTTTCAGGCCAGTGCTCCAGCCTGTCAAAATCATTATGACTCTTAGTTTATTCCATGTAGTATGTTGTCTGTCCTTCCAAGCCCAGGGTCATTTACAGATCTGATAAGCATATCTTATATGTCTTTTACCATTTTTGTCATTGATAAAAGAATGTTGACCGGAATAAACAAAAGTGATTCTTACTGAGGCAACCATGAGTTACTATGTTCTCTCTCGATGGACAGAGTCCCACTTTCACACTGACCTTCTAGAAACAAAATGCTTTATTCCCCAAAGACATTTTCTCCCTAAAAATCCTTACCTACCATCTTAGAATCAATACTGTGTATTGGTTTTAAGGCAGGAGAGGTAAGGGCTAGGCAATGGGGGTTAGGTGACTTACCCAAGGTCACACAGCTAGGAACCGAAAGAATATTTTTAATGGTTGGGACTTTGGGCATCAGGGTAAGTCAGAAGGGGAATAATTTTGGGCACAGACAGAACCTTTTTCTGTTTCTTTAAATACTTTCATATAATTAGTCACCTATACACCTTGTATTCTACTGGGTTCCCCAGAAAGAAAACAGTAGTTCAGATTTCAGGTCCAGCAAAGGGCCATTGTGCCAATGGGCAGGAGAAGCCAGCCCGGGCAGGGAAATGGATTTTTTAAAATGTAGCTCGTGGCCAAGCCGGTTGTTTGAAAGAGCAGATGTCTCCAAGTTGTTCCCTGAACTTTTTTTGAACTCTTCCATCTAATGTAAGTTATATGTCATTGAAAATGCAGAAATGTAGCTTGGCCAGGAACAAGATGTATAATTGACCTTAAATTCCCAAATATGAAAGAAATGTTTCCTTTCCAACTCTAGACACAGAATGTTTCCTCCTTGAGCTGGACCCAGAAGAAAATGCACTTTGCAGGTTCCAATCATGAGGGCCCCTATTGTTTCTATTCAGCCTCAGTTCTTTACACAAGCGGTACTTTCTGAAGCAAATTAAAATTAATGTCAGAACCAGACAAGAAAAATAAACAAGCAGGAAAAACTGGAACTATTTTCATCTACGAATCCTAACCAAAACACTTCAGGATGAGATCCAGTTCACGGGCATCTGACCTGCTTGGCTCTTGTTGGAAAGAGAGCCTTAAACCAAGTAGCTACCCAGCATGCCACAAGATGAATTAATTCTTCTAAAGTCGATGGCGAATGTAGAATTGATGCTCTGGGGAACCGGAGAGTGGCATAAAAATATCACAAGCATCTCAAATATTATTGAAGCTCATTTCTCCTTCCCTCTATGTACTGCTTTCTGCTCAAACAAAGACACTTAGCCTGTAATATCGTAAAGAATGAAGAAGAAAATGAGCCCAATCTCGTTTCCATGCCCAAGATGGCTAATTTAAATGTATTAGCCCACATGCGAATGATGAAACCAGTTTGGATGGTAACATATCGGGTGAAAATCTGTTGTCAAAAGAAATCAGGGACCAGCAGCCAAAGCAGTCAACGGGGTGTGGAGAAAGTCGAATCAATTTAACTTTTCCATCTCCCCACAAAAACCTTCCTGGGAATAATAACCACAGCTCACATTTATAAACCACTTTACAGTTTACAAAGTGTTTTGCCTCACCAAAATGCTGGGAAGTCAGTGGCGTAAACACAGAAATGGGAAATGTTAACTTGGGGTCAGGAGACCTGGACTCTGGCCCTCACCTTATCATGTAATCACCACTCCTCAACTTCAGTCTTCTCATCTGTAAAATGGGAATAATATTCTTTTTAACACCTTACCTCCTAGGGCTCTGGGGAGGAGAGTGCTTGAAGACATGCAAGGAATATAGAAATTGAAATTGTTTTAAATATAACTTTTATATAAATATAAAATTAAATTTTAAATTAAATTAAGTT
>NW_025353555.1:0-9546 GCF_016433145.1 Gracilinanus agilis
ATATATATCTCACCATTCAGGTCTAAATATCTGGCAAATAATTAGTGATGATTACTTTCTCAGGATGCTTTCCTCTCTTTTCTCCATTTTAGTTTTCTTGCAGACTCACTTCTAATCTAATCTTTGGTAGGGCTTTATTGCTCCCTAACCTCCCAACTTCCCCTGCTAAACAGACTTCTTTTTACTCTAGTTTTACCATGTGTATATCTAATTATTCATGTACTATTTCTTCCATTAGAATGTAAGCTCCTAAGGGCAGGGACTTTTTGCTTTTCATTCTATCTTCAACACAGCACATTTCATGGCACAAAGTATAAGTGTTTGATAAATTATTGTTGTCTGACTCTCTGAAGCAGAACTAGAGTTAAATTGAGAAATTAGTCTAGATATATTGATTTAGAACTCAACTATATAAAGTTGATAATTGAATGCATTATGCTACGTTCTGTAAGTTCTCTTCCCACACTCCAGAGCTAAGATTAGGAAGGACAATGACTCTGAGAGGGAACAAATTCAAGGAGAGTAGAAATCTTCCTCTATAGTAAAATAAAGATGAAAATTTTGCTTTAGAAAAATAAACTTCCTTTTTCTTTATTGCATTAGTGACTTTTCGAATTTAAAATAGCATCAAATTTAACCTTGTGCTTCATTAGGGTATATTTCTCCCTTTCTCCTCTCTCCTTTTCATCTCACAATTGCTCTTGCTAATTTCTGATATTCTATCATTAAATTTAGAATAAATCATTTAAAACAATAAATTTCCTTGTGATTAATTTCTAGTTAACAAAGCTTTGCAATAAACACAAATTCCCTAAATCTCTACCAAGGGTAAATTTTTGCTAATTATATAAAATGCAGGCCCTGGTTTTTATTCCATCTCTGACAAGTACAAAAATGAATTGATAGTTCTACAGAGATTATAGCTGATCACATTTTTAGAGGGACCATTTCAGGCATTTAAAAGTGTAACACCATTCAATAGTAGCATCATTAAATGTGAATTTCTGAATATTAACTTATTTTAAGTGTGCATGTATTAAATATCCCCAAAATGACTTGTTAACATATTTATAAGCCATTATTTATTCTCTTTATTAGCAATTAGGTTTTAAAATTGCTTCTCCTATTATTTTCCCCACTATGTAAACTAAATGTCACCCATCAATTTAACTTCAAAAGAATGGCTCACAGAACAATGGCAATTCAGCAATTCAAATGGTTTGTCATAGCTCATTATTGCTAAAATGCTCAGTTTTCTCTCATTCTCCAAAAATGTGGCTTTATATTCAACAAGCAAAAATCAATTCATTAAAATATTTAGCATTAAATTAGCAGTGAACTAACCATGGAACATCCATGATTTATCTGGGCCAGTTGGCTCAATTGGTCCACTCATTGCACTAATGAGGGCCTGTTTGCTTATTTAAGTCATGTATTCAGGATGAGACTCAAGTATACATACAAAGTGGTAACTAACAGAGAATAATTTGTTAATTTGAGGGCTACCACACAAGATCCTGTTTATGTGCAAATAGCTCCCCTCCCAATTTCCCATGGAGTCACCCTTCCATCTGACCTGGAAGAGTGTTCTCAAGAATAAAGCAATTAATTATTTACTAAATGCAGTGCTACTAGCCCCAAAATGTCTGTTTCTTAAAAGGTGAACTAGAAAATATTCTTCTATCTGCATGGCATTTATCAGGTCACCCGAAAAGAGAAAAACAGTGATTTCATAGGCAAAAATGAAGTACAAGTGCCAGGAGGTTACTAGTAGGAGTCACAGTCACAGTAGTAGTAGTAGTAGTAAAAGTTGTTATTTGCTACTCATAAACATACATAGATTAGACAGACAGACAGACAGAGAGATGGATGGATAGATAGATAGATAGATAGATAGATAGATAGATAGATAGATAGATAGATAGATAGGTAGATAGGTAGATAGATAGATAGATAGTTGGAGCAAATACAGATCATAGTTGACAATCACTTTGCCTCCTGTGCTTAGTATTTATTCTAGCTCAAATGCATTAAATTTAGAGACTATGACATTGTTAGAAATATAATGGTCTCTGTTGCCCAGATTCTGGATAGCCTGTGGAGTTAATTTGTTGTGTTCTTTTATCTAGTCTTAAGAGTTTAACATGCTGATAGGCAATTAAATATGACTTGTAAGGGTTATCTAACCTTAAGGCAGATATAGGCAAAGGACTTCAATTCAACTTTAGAATTAAGTACCTCTTTTTTAAAAAATGAGGCCTGATCTTAGAAAAAAATGTGCTTGTTTTTTGTTTGGCAGCTCTTTAGCTCTGCTTGGTGGCCTCTGGCTAGGACTAAAGAGTTACTCTTATCTTAGAAAGACTATTTCATCCCTGTATCCTGGCAGATCAGAGTCATTATAGATGGTAAGTATCCCCTATAGCCACAAAGGGTCCAAGTCGTTGGAACTTTGGAAACCAACAACAATGCAAACTGCAATTTAGTAGCTAAAATAGTTTTATTTAAAGTGATGAAAATAATTGAAGTAAGGCTTAAGCTCCTAAAAGGAAGAGGAAGCCTCATAATGTGCCCACATAATATCATGGGATTGATCTGGGCAGAAGCTACATTGGTCCAGCCAAGACTAAGACTATTTATATGAAATTGAGCTCTTTGTCTAAGAGCCAGCTCAGGAATTGGATTCTGCAAAATAGATGTCACCCAGTGACTTAGCCCTTCAACATTATATAACATATAAGAAGGTTCAAGTGACTAGGGTCAGCTAGAAGTCCCTAGATATCTGAAACTGAGAGATATCTTTGGTTCAAACTCTTTCTGTAAATAAATACTTCAACAGACTCACCATCTGCTACACTCTCTTAACTTCTAGGTTCAGTGTTGTACTTTGGTCACTGGAAAACATCATTGCTGTCTCCCTATGTCTACTTGTCCGGGACACTCAAAGAACAGAATTAAAATAGAAAGATGTATGAGAGGAAAGATGAGAGAAGAGAGTTTACTGTAGTCAGTGGATGCAAAAGACAAATTTCAGTTTTGCTGAGGGCCAGCCCTTCATGTAGCCTACGGATTGCAAGTAAGACTGACATGCAAGGTTAGCCAAAAGTTTAGGCTCATTTGAGACATATACTAGCGGTTAGAAAATAATTATGATTTAATAGAATTTATTGTTGCTTAACAGATATCTAGCATTTCTACTGAAAAAATAACTCAGTTGGGACTGAATTTCTATTATTATTGTTTTTAAATGATATAACATTTCTTTTGTGACATCTTATAAACATACATAACTCACTATGTCAAAATTTGTTAGGTGGGGAAAATATATCCAAATTATATGTGTAATGTCTAAATACACATGTTCAGATAAATAGGTATTTTTGTGAATATATGTGTATAAACATATGTACATGTATCAATATCCACACGTCCGTGATATATAAACTTTATTAGATTATGTTATACATTTATATTTATTCGCATAAATATACATATAACAAAATATTGATATGGGAGCACATCCCCATATCAATGGACATCCCAAGTCTCTAGAGGAATCTCAAGTCAAAGAATATGTGTGGAATTTCCCAATCTTGCACCACTGCAGTGCAGGCTAAAGAAAGATGCCACCTAATGCATCTAAAGCAATGATTCCCAAAGTGGGCACCACTGCCCCCTGGTGGGTGCTGCAGCAATCTAATGGGGTGGTAATGGCCACAGGTGCATTTATCTTCGCTATTAAGTACTATTAAAATTTAAAAAAAATTAATTTCCAGGGGGCTAAGTAGTATTTTTTTTTCTGGAAAGGGGGCATAGGCCAAAAAAGTTTGGGAACCACTGAATTAAAGGGACAAACTACATGATCAAAGCAGTCTTTATTCACTTATGTTTTAGGTGTCTTTCCTGATAAGAGTTTTTAGCACACCTTCTGTTTGTATCTCAAACATCACAAGATTCTCTGAGACACACAATTCACCCTCTTTTTCTGATTAAGGTTTAACATGTCATAAATAATACATACTTGTGCTTCTGTCCCAGACACCCAGGTACCCATAGGGGAATATCATCTAATTCTCCTTGGTTGTCCCCCTCCCCACCTTCTGTTCCTGATCACATAGTCTCTGTTCCTTTTAGATATAAAAATCCTGGACCCCTCCCCTTTGGGGAGGCAGACTTCACCTGCATCTGCCTCCTGGCCATTCACTCAATAAATATACTATTTTTAAAGATTTGCCAGAGCCTGGTAATTCTTTAAGGGTGCACCTTCCCGAGCCAGACAATATCAAGCTCTTCCACAACTATATGAGCATCTGTATCATAACACATCAATGTATGGTAATATTTATATATGTATACTTATAAACACATTACTCACCTAACAATGAGAGAGTAAATTGCTTTTGTAATGTCACAAAAAAGTATGCTGCCATTCATAGACAATAATCATGGAAAATCAAAATTATTTTTTTCAGTTGAGGTGAATAGATAGAAATGGGTTGTGACCAGAAGCATATATTTAATAGGTTGTGGATATAATTTTTCAGGTATAGTTTTAAAATTAAAACCTGATCAGATATACAGGCCTAGTTCTAAGCAAAAATGGTAAGCTAGTCTTTTCATCCTCTAACCTCTCTTTCTCTACTTTCTCCTGACAATTTCTTTTATGCTTCTTCCTTCAGTGCTCCTACCAAGTAACTTGGCAAGATACTTACCAAGAACATGTGTACACAAAGATATGGTTATAGATATAGATAAATTTCTTTACATTTTGTTTGTTACTCAAAGAGTAGATGAATTTAAGAACAGATATATATTTATATACAAAAATTACATGTGTCATACATACATATATATATATATATATATATATATATTCCTTGCCTAACAGACAAAATTTGGAGAAATAACATTTCAAAATATAAGTAAATGACTATGAGGAAATGTGCATAGGTCTATGTTCCTGGATCCAATAAACATTTTTCATGTTTACTGATTGGTTAACAAGAATAAAAAAAGGAAATAATAATAGAAAGAACAAAAGAAAATAATAATAGAAAAATAGATTATATCTTTCACTTGGATAATGCTGAATATTTTTACAATATTTCAAAATTTCATTTTGAAATTCAAAATTTGTACAGTATAGTGGAAAAAACATTGGTACTCTTCTGCTCTCAGATTAAAAAGCCTTGTGCTCTGAAACTTTCTAGATGTATAATCCTAAGAAAGAAATTTAACCTTCTTATACCTTAGTTTATTTATTTATTTATTTATTTATTTAACCCTTAACTTCTGTCTATTGGCTCCTTGGTAGAAGAGTGGTAAGGGTGGGCAATGGGGGTCAAGTGACTTGCCCAGGGTCACACAGCTTGGTAGTGTCTGAGGCCTGATTTGAACCTAGGACCTCCCATCTCTAGGCCTGACTCTCAATCCACTGAGCTACCCAACTTCTCCTTAGTTTATTTATTTGTAAAACTTGATTCTAATATTAAACTCTTGTTCTCAAAGAATGATTGAAGGAAAAGTGCTTGAAATACCTAAAATTATGTAAAAATGTCAGTTAATATTATTTTCATTGTTAGTTATTCAGTCTGCAAGTGTTTATTACCAAAGTTCCCATAGTAGCACTACCAATTATAGTGGCAATGTAAAAGAATGAGATAGATTCCTTTCCTCAGAGGATTTTAAATTGCTGATAAAATACATTGATATGAAAAATTTAGAGAACAATTAAATGTTATGTATTACAGTCAAATAAATCCAACAGGGCTTTAGAAATTTATAAAATTTATAAAATTAAGAAATTTATAAAAACAATTATTGGGTTTCGGGTTAAGATGGCGGCAGAGTAAGCAGCTCTTAACCTCTCCTGACCAAAACACGCAAAACTCCTCAAGGGGACATAAAAACAAGTCCAGATGAACGGAGGAACACCACAACAGGGCACAGCGTGGAAGGTACGTTTAATTGGGGCATTTCCATGCTATAAAGGGGTGAAACAGCTCTCATTAAATCGCGGGCTGAGCAACCACCCCACCCCCACCCACTCCACACACAACACCTATAGCACCAAAGCCAGCTAAAAAGAAATAGAGCAAGTTTGGGGCACCCATCGAGTCATTGGCAGCTCTGAGGCCTGTTCCTGAGAGCAGCAAGATTTAGGACCCCAAAACGCTAAAGAAAACACACAAACTCTGTGCGTGGGAGCAGGGCGCCAAGAGCAGATGCAGGGCACAGAGCGCAGGAGCAGAGAGCAGGCACAGGCGGAGGCGTGGGTGGAGGCAGACACAACCACTAGCTAAAGCTCTGAAACCCTGAGTGGGGAACCAGTGCAGACGGGTATAAGACTGTGGAAGCAGCGCCCTGAGACTTGTAAAAAAACCTCCAGCAGAGGATCAAGCAAGGGGGTCCACCAAGGGGCTTGACCTTGGAAAAAACCAGAACTCAGACCTCAGGAGCCAAAAGACCGCGGACAGACCCTGAGCGCGAGGATAAACCTGAGAAGCTGCTGGGCTAATGATGGCTACCCAGTCTCAGGAAGTTCAGAAGAGAAAGATTAACAATAAGAAAAAGAAGTCTTTAACACTCGACAACTTTTACACAGAGAAAATCCAGACAACCAAGCAAACAGAGGAGGAAAACAAACAAGCATCCAGCCCCTCCTCAAATAAGGAAAACTCCTCACAAGCTATGGAAGAGTTCAAAACTGAGATTTTGAGGAAAATGGAAGAGATCTGGCAAGAAAATAACAGTTTAAAAGGTAGAATCTTGCAATTGGAAAATGAGGCTCAGAAACCAAATGAACTGATAAGCAAATTGAACACCAGAAATTACCAGATTGAAAAGGAATACCAGAAGATTATGGCCGAAAAACAGAAGCGTATAGCCGAAAAACAGAAGATTATAGCCAAAAACCAAAAGATCATAGCCGAAAACCGAAAGATTATAGCCGAAAACCAATCCCTAAAGGCTAGAATTGAGCAATTAGAAGCTAATGATCTCTCAAGACAACAAGAACAAATAAAACAAAGTCAAAAGACGGAAAAAATAGAAGGAAACATGAAATATCTCAATGAGAGAGTGACAGACCAAGAAAACCGGTCTAGAAGAGACAATTTGAGAATAATTGGTCTTCCAGAAAAACTAGAAATTAATAGAAACCTGAACTCCATACTAACAGAAATTATTCCTACAACAAGAGGGCAATATAGACATTGAAAGGATTCATAGAACACCTGCGACATTCGATCAAGAAAAGAAAACACCCAGAAATATAATTGCCAAATTCAAGAGTTTCCAGGCAAAAGAAAAAATCTTACAAGAAGCCAGAAAGAAACAATTCAAATATCAAGGAGCACCAATCAGGATCACACAGGATCTGGCAGCCTCCACGCTAAAAGATCGCAAGGCTTGGAATACGATATTCAGAAAGGCAAGAGAGCTGGGCCTGCAACCACGGATCAACTACCCATCAAAATTGACTATATATTTCCAGGGGAAAGTATGGGCATTCAACAAAATTGAAGAATTCCAGGTATTTGCACAGAAAAGACCAGGGCTAAATGGAAAGTTTGATATCCAACCACAAAAATCAAGAGAAACATGAAAATGTAAATAAGATACAGAGAGGAAAGAAAGAAAATTTATAATTTTTAAATTTGCCTTTTTAAGGGCCTCTGTGAGATCTAATTATCTGTATTCCTATGTAGAGAAATGTTATGTATAATTCTCTGTAGTGAACTCTATTCACTATTATAGTATTCACTATTATAGTAATCAGAAGAATAATTCACAGGGTGAGGGTGGAACACTAAATAATCTAAGATGTCATGGGGGGTGGGAAAGAGGGGTGAATAGCAGGGGACACCAATAGAAACTTGAGCGAATAAGAAAAATAGGATATTCTATTACACACAAAGAGGGCATGGGAGGGAGAAGGGACAAATACTATTATAAGAAGGAGAGGAAGAGAGCATTAAGAGGTAATAATCAAACCTTACTCTTAGTGTAATCAACCTGGAGAGGGAAGAGTAGCTATACTATCCATTGGGACATAAAACTCTTATCTAACCCTTCTGAGAAAGTTAGAAGGGATAAACCAAGGGGAGCAGGGCAGTGGGGAGGTCAAAAAAAGGGAGGGGACAAGAAGGGGGAGGGAATTCATAAGGCCTTTAAAAACAAAAAGAGGGGGAAAAATAAGGGAGGGGGTAGAAAGGAAAGTTAATCAAGGGAGGGGACAAGGGTTACTAGCATAAAGCAAACCACTGGTTTAAAAGTAAAAAGTATAAGAAAAAGGGGGAAGGAATAGGGGAGGATACAAAAATGTCAGCAAATGCACAACTGATGATTATAACTCTGAATGTGAATGGGATGAACTCGCTCATAAAACGGAAGCAAATAGCAGAGTGGATTAGAAACCAAAATCCTACCATATGTTGTCTACAAGAAACACATATGAGGCGGGTGGACATACACAAGTTTAAGGTTCAGGGCTTGAGCAAAATCTTTTGGCCCTCAAATGAGAAAAAGAAGGTAGGAGTGGCTATTATGATTTCTGACAAAGCCAAAGTAAAAGTAGATATGATTAAAAAAGACAGGGAAGGTCATTACATCCTGATTAAAGGCAGTATAAACAATGAGGAAATAACACTGCTCAATATCTATGCACCAAGTGGCATAGCACCCATATTCATAAAGGAGAAACTGGCAGAGCTGAAGAAGGAAATAGATAGTAAAACCATACTAGTGGGAGATCTAAATATTCCTCTTTCAGATCTAGATAAATCAAACCGAAAAAATAAATAAGAAAGAGGTAAGAGAGGTGAATGAAGTCCTAGAAAAATTAGATTTAATTGATATGTGGAGAAAAATAAATAGGGACAAAAAGGAATACACCTTCTTTTCAGCTGCACATAGCACATTCACAAAGATTGACCATGTTATAGGGCATAGAATCATTGCAAACAAATGCAAAAGAGCAGAAATAATGAATGTAACCTTCTCAGATCATAATGCAATAAAAATAATAATTAGTAAGGGCACCTGGATAGGCAAATCAAAAACTAATTGGAAACTAAATAATATGATTCTCCAAAACCAATTTGTCAAAGAAGGAATCATAGAAACAATCAACATTTTCATCAAAGAAAACGACAATGATGAGACATCCTACCAAACTCTGTGGGATGCGGCCAATGCAGTACTCAGGGGGAAATTTATATCCTTGAGTGCATATATGAACAAAATAAGGAGGGCAGAGGTCAATGAATTGGGTATGCAACTCAAAAAATTAGAAAGCGAGCAAATTAAAAATCCCCAGATGAAAACTAAATTAGAAATACTAAAAACCAAGGGAGAAATTAATAAAATCGAAAGTAAAAGAACTATTGAATTAATAAATAAGACTAGAAGCTGGTACTTTGAAAAAACAAATAAAAGAGAAAAAGTACTGGTCAGCAAGTAATTAAGAAGATCATCCACCATGATCAGGTGGGATTTATACCAGGAATGCAAGGATGGTTCAACATTAGGAAAACCATCCACATAATT
>NW_025353556.1:0-11274 GCF_016433145.1 Gracilinanus agilis
ATTAATGTGTAAATAAAAATAATAAAAGTTATCATACTAATATAATAATAAAAATTTATTATAACAAATTCAGAACTATTCCCTTTGCTCCTAAAAGAAAAGACCCTCTAGGTAATGCTGTATATAGTTGTTTTTTTAAACCCTTACCTTCTACCCTAGAATTTAATACTAAACATTAGTTCCAAGACAGAAGAACAGTAAGAGCTAGGCAATTGGGGTTAAATCACTTGCCAAGGTTCACATAGCTGGGAAATGTCTGAGGTCAAATTTGAACTCAGGACTTCCTGTCTCCAGGCCTGACTTTCTATCCACTGAGCCACATCCTTATCCCTGCCTCTAGTTTTGAAAAGTTTCAGGTCACACCTAGGGTCCCCGATGTCCCAAGACAAAACCCTCTTCAGTTGTGAGGTACTGGAGAAGACAAATGGACATTCAAGACGTTAGCTACAGCAGTGTGAAGATCAGCTATACTTGTAGAAGGCCTCCATGACAAGGAGATAGATTATCACGAACGAGAAAAGCTTTTCTTTCTGCTGCTTGTGCGACACCTCATTTATAAGCAGAGTATTTCAGACAGAAATGCCATCAGTCTTTAATAATAAAAAATTCATTTGGCAGGAAAAGTAGTACAACTATACTGAATTGTTACAATGTATTGTTTACTATAAACCTGGTTCAATATTGGTAAATACAGAGTAGCAGAAACTGAACTGTTGTGTGTTATCTGGGCATCAGTCCAAGATATCATTAAAAATACTGCCACAGACTAATTTGGATTTTTGAATAATATCTGTTAACAGCTCAACTGAAATAAAAATCACATGGAGCAGTTTAAAAATTAAGAGTTCACGTGATAATGGGATCTGCATGTATGTAGACAGTATGCGTAATATTCTTTGCATGGGTTATATTTTGTGAGTATATATCATATGTATATATGCATGTACATTTTATATAGATTTAATTTTTAAACTAAAATTCCTAAATACTTTAGTAAAGTCTGCTCTCCCTAGTTCTTAATACCATTTTTACTATGTTTTTTAGGTGCCTCATAAAATTAAATAATCTATGTTAATGTCATATCTAGAGACTGATGGAAAGTTTCTAAACACATATCAAAATGGATATTATATAAGTGAGAATCAAGAGTTTTGGCATGCATGTATACAAATAGATTAAGGTTTATACTAATATAAAGAAAAAAACTGAAGGGGATAAAATTGTTAATTTTTCCAAGAAATAATCATGTTCTTATGCAAATGAATGACTTATTTGTACTATAAAAGAATACTTCCTGAAATGCATAGAAGGGAATTTACTATATTGGTCATAGACTTATAATTATGAAATTATGCTATGTAAGGGAGGACAAAAGGAGTGAAGTGAATATAGAAATCTCAAACCTGAATTGTGATAATGCCCTCTCATGCCTGCAGAGATGCATCTTTGCCTTTTTTAATATATTATTTTAATTGTAAGAAGTTTCTGAATATTCGCGTATGTGTATAAATCTATATTACAAACATGAATGTATTCAAAGATATATCCGTTTGTGTTTATACATATGTAGAATTTTTATGTGTGTACTCAGAAACATGTGAGTATACAAGTGATTTTATCAATAGAGAAGTTGTCCCCTTTAGAAGGAAACTTCTACTTATGATTGGTACTTACCCTGCAGCTTACATGTTTAGAGAGTTTCTGGGGGCACTCAGAAGTTAAGTGACTGGTTTGGGGTCATCTTGCTAGAGCACATGGGAAGTTAAACTTCAGCTCTCCTCTTCTCAGCTTTCAAAGCCATTCCTTAGACTCTACTCAAAGCTGCTTCTCGTGTGTATATACATGCACACATATACAAGTGAAAATATATAGAAAGATGTATTAGATGTGTATATTGCACATATATACATATATGATGTATATATACACACATGTCTGTGAATACACACAAGTATTTCTAGAAATATAGAAATATAAATGCTCCTATAAAGTATGCAAAAGGATGATTCTTTTGTATTTAGGAATGAAATTCTTTTTAAAGGAAAAAAGAATGTCATTTTGGGTTCAAATTTTAAGGTTTCTCATTTATTAATATATTTTATTCATTTTCTAGGTTAGCACTCTATGTATATGAATATCTGCTCCATGTAGGAGCTCAGAAATCTGCTCAGACATTTTTATCAGAGGTATGTTTTTTTTTCTTTTTTGGCTTACAATTTTAGTAGATTGCATAAATAAATGAATGCCTGTTTTGAAATGAGCAATTTTATGTAATTTATTTGTGTATGTGTGCTTGCATGATATGTAGTAAAATCTGTTATTGGAGTATATTTACTTTGTGGATCATTTTTGTAAGCATTTTTGAAAGATCCTAGACTACTCACTTGACCTGCTTTTAGACTACATTTCCCTTTTTTGCAGTTGGTGTTTCTTTAGGAAATGCAAAGCAGTATTAATATTATCCTAAATCAAAAAAATAACCTAGGAGGCAAATATACTACTTTTAAATCATCTTATATATGCCCAAACCATAAATTATTTGGAGAATAATTATTATTTTAAAATATTTGTTCTGTCCATTAATATGGATATAATAAATAATTGATTACTTTCTCATGTTTCAATTAGGAAATATTTCAGTTATTAGCTTTTGAATTTGGTTAGCTCTTAATTTGAGCTTTTCACAATGGTTCTATTGTCCATAATTCTCTTACTGATTTTGATGTTTTGAACTTAACAGTTGTCAATAAGCATGAATAATCCAATGTACAAAGAACAGAAAAGAGAATCCTATATGACATTCTGAATTTCTGTCATTTTCAGTTCTAAAAATGTATATTAAATTTAATATGAGAATAACAAAGCAATCCTTATTATACGTGTCCTTTCCCGAACTTCTTTCTACTCTCTTCTGTTTTCTTTTGTTTCATTGATACTATTTTATTTCTTTTCCTTTATTTGAATCAATCTCACTATCCACTAATTCCCTAACCCCAGTAGCAGCTCTTCCAATAGTTAGACAAGTAAAACAATTAGACAAGCAAAACAAATAAATATGTTTATGTATGAAAATGTACTTCTCCTCCTACACCACTGATGATACATCACCATGCTGCCCTGAGATGGGAGTCATGCTTCATCATGTCTTTTAGAGTCATAATTGATCAGGATTCTTAAGTCTTTCTAAGCTGTTTTTCTCTACTCATTTGTAGTCCTTCTCCCTTCACTCTGCCATAGTTTCCCATACTAGGCTTCTCAGGTTTCTTCAAATCTTATTCTTCTGCTATTTCTTGAAGAGTAATAATATTATCACATTATATTCCTGACATTTTGTTTAGCCATTCCCCCAGTTAATGGGTACTCACTTCATTTACAGTTTGTTCCTACATCAAAAAGTTCTGTGAGAAATTCTCGTTGTACATATGAGTCCTTTTCCTTTGTCTCTGATTTCTTTGAGGGGTTGTCTAGTTGGTAACTGGACAACTGGGTAACTAGTGATAACTGGATCAAAAGATATGGGCAACCCAGTACTGGTCTCATTTCCAGCTTTCTGCCTAGACTCCTACATTATCTTCTGTTACAAAATGCCCAATATAGGCCAAGTATGGGATTTCTTCCAAAATACAGATGAAACTTACTTTCTTAGGCTTTTGTGAACACAAACATTCTGTATTATCATCTATCTACCTGACAATTCCTCTCTCTTATTTTAAAAATGCCTATCACATGTATAACTTCCCAATCTTCATAGATAATTTTGGTTTATAATAGCAAATTACATACCTTCATCAGCATCCCTACTGGTTTGCATTTTATTTACTTCACAACCTTGAAGAATCCCACCAGTTTCTGGCAATTTAATGGCACTTAAGTTTTTCAATCTATTCCCTAACTTCTTCCTTAAAGACTTCAGTCTTAGTTAAGGCCACCCTCTGAGTTCCTGTTAATTTTTTTAAGAGCCCTTGGGATAGGAATTTCCCCATCTCTGTAGTAATGACTGATGGAAAGAATTTGTTCTATTTTTCTGTAATCTACAGTAATGATCCTCTTTAATTGCCCTCTACCTCTTGGTGGTCTCAAGGATCTGTGGGCACATTCTCCTTCAAATAATGTACTTGACTAATTTTTGAATATTTAATATTTAAAATGAAGGCAAAAATTGAGTTTTTCTATATTTGGCTTTTAAGTAACATTTTACCATTTGCCATTGACATAGGGTAAAATTTTAGATCCTGGATAGGATAATTTTTAAGAAATGTTAACCTAGGTCTGAAAGGTCTGAAACTTAAATTCCCATTTTGGGGGGCATAAAAAAAGAGTTCAAACAAACATTGTCCTTCATATAAAACTATTATGATAAAGAAACAAGTAGCAAGTAAAATGAATACATTGTTACTAGACCTCAAAAAAAGTAACTTTCATTCAAATATTTTCAAAACTATGCTGAAATCAGGCAAAAAGAGTATCTAAAATGTCCATAACCAAAGTAGGACAGTAGGAAAAAGCAGGTTCCATGCTCCTCCATGTAGCACTTTTTGCAGTGGTAAAGAACTAGAAACAAAGCCTTTCAACTGGAGAATGGCTAAGTTAGGGAATGAGAATGCAAGAAACCTTAAATATGATGAAATGGAGAAGCTTGGGCAGGCATACAAGAACTGATGCAAAGTAAAATAAGTGAAAACTTGAAAAAAAATCTACACAATGGTTATAGCAATAGAAATGGGAAGAACAAGAGCAAAACAAATGAAACTGAAAAGTACTGTGAAATAGCAAATTTGGCCTCATAGGGGTCAGGAAACTACCACCCCTCATTTTTTTTTTGCAGAAGTGGATAACTATGGGTTTGGGTATTGTTGTGAGGAAGATTATTATTTATTATTATTATTCATTATTTCTCCTACATAACAACTAAATAATAATCTTCCTCACAACAGTATGGAATACTATATAGAAAAGCAATTTTTTTCAATTTGCTGATTGGTTTTTCTTTCCACCTTCTTTTTCTACTCTTTAAAATATTTAGGCATGACTATCTAGGATGTAAAGGAAGAACCATACACTGGAGAATATTAGATGATCTAAAAATAAAGGATATAAATAAAATTTTATTTTAAAAAAGCAATTTTCAGGGTGTAATCATAGTCATAAATTCAGAGATAGAAGACACACATATATATATAGACTATAATTTATATAGTTATAAATCCATATAGATTTAGTCCATTCTTAGAGCTTTTATGTCTAGAACATTTTACTATGCAATCCACAAATACTTTATTAAGCATTTATTATGTTCCCAGCACTATACTAAACACTGGGACGCTACTGTGGAAGATAACTAGGTATGTTAAGACTATATATACAAAATAGATAAAAGACAACTTTATAGGAAAAGTACTTGCAGCTTGCTAATCAACCATGTAACCTGTAGATTGCTGTGCATGAAGTCAGGTAGACTCCTCTTGCAGAGTTCAGAACTGGACTCAGATACTTACTAGCTTTCTGACCCTGGGCAAAGTCACTTAACCCTGTTTTTGCAGTTTTCTCTTTTGGAAAATAAGCTGGATTAGGAAATGACAAAACACTACAAGATCTTTGCCAAGAAAACCCGAAATGGGTTCACAAAGAGTCAGATGTGACTGAAACCAAAATAATAAAAGCATATATATGACAATTGAAAGAATTTAGTTAAACACATCCCATTTCTTTTTTTGAACACAGAAACTACTATATGCCACTAATGGTTTTCTTCTTAAAATACCACCTACATCATGATTTGGAACCCTCTTATTCATTTATATCAGGGAACTTTCATACTCTAGCAGAAGTAGAGGTAATATTACCCTAATTCCATGTAACTTTTTTCCCACCTAAATATGACTAGTTAAGAGGGAATAAGTCAGTTACTCTTGGAAAATATGACCAACTGACAAGTTACTTCTTGAAATCCAGTCATAGCAACTTCTAGAATAAGTAAGGCTGTTGCCTAACAACTATTATTAATACTATAATTTTTCTCAATGTGGGTATTAGAAAGAATCTGCACCTGTGGGTTTTGTGAGTGGAAAAAGCTTTCAGTATGAAAATGCCTTCCACTGATACAAATTGATAACTCTTAGAGGGTTACTTTTAGGGAATTGAAAAGCTAGATTTGTCCATAGTCACACACATATTAACTGCTCCAAACTGGAACTTAAATACATGTTTTCTTAACTCTTAACTTTTTACCTCTTCATTATGTCAAATTTCACTTTTCTGAATTATTCTAGAAACTGAGGCTCATAGAGTTTATAAGAATGCTACTGGTCACAGAGTTCCAGGTATGATATTCAAAACCTGATCTTATCTGATTTTAAGCACAGTGCTCATTCCAGTAACCCACAGCTTAATTTCTCTGAGCCTCAAATTTTCCATCAGTTAAATGAGAATATTAATTCCTGTGCTACTTACTTCAGAGGCAGCTTTGATATAATGGATGGAGAGCTGGCTTTGTAGCTCATTAGACTTGGGTTCACTCTGAGACACATGCTGGCTTTGTAGCCTTGGGCAAGTCCCTTAACTTTTCTGCAGAAGGTGACTCTTTAAGACTGACTCACAAGGGGCAGCTGGGTAGCTCAGTGGATTGAGAGCCAGGCCTAGAGATGGGAGGTCCTAGGTTCAAATCCGGCCTCAGACACTTCCCAGCTGTGTGACCCTGGGCAAGTCACTTGACCCCCATTGCCTACCCTTACCACTCTTCCACCTATAAGTCAATACACAGAAGTTAAGGGTTTAAAATAAAAAAAAAATTAAAAAAAAAAAGACTGACTCACAGAGGAGGTACCAGGCTTGCCATGGGGAAGGAAGGTGAGACATCTGTATGTTAAGACACTGCAGGTTCATTCCCCATGCCTTTTACTTATACGACTTACTTCATAGGACTGTTATGAGTATCAAATGAAGTAATTTTTAAAAATACTGTGTAAACTTTATGCTAGTATGTAAATGTTAGCTGCCATTTCATGTCTATTACTATTTCTTCTGTGGGTGACACATCAAGCTATGTTAAATAACAATACATACTAAATTAATTTTCTAAATCAAGTAACATCCCCATAGTTCACTTTTATTTGAGAACTTTAGCTAATCAGTATGACTTCTCAAAGGAACTTTAGGAGTTAGCATGCAGATACCAGGCCAAATCAAGCTGAATGCACTAACATGATGAATCTCATTATAACATCCCATGACCATGCACTGTGTTTAGTTAAAACTCTTGTGTAATCATGCTAAGATTAGGTAAACCCATATCTAAAACCAAATTACGAATAATAAAACAAGCAGAATGACTGACATCAATCATCAGTGGTAGGGTTCAGGAATAGAAGAAATTAACTTGCTGAATTTACAAATACTTATAATTTTACTATATGATTGTATCCTGCTTTATTTATGGTAGTAATACGATATTGCTAGAATGAATTTTTTGAAATATTGAATTCTGCGAAAAGAAATGACCACTTCTTTTATTATCATAATCTTTGCACTAAAATTTAAATTTCAGCATTTATTTTTCAGTTTACAAGAGTCAACAACCACTTAAATATATATAAAAGCTGAATAAAGAAAACTATGAAAATAACAAAAAGCCTTCACATTACAAATCATAGAGAGAAGTTATGCTTTGTTATGTTTATGAAGAAAATTTATGTTTATTTAGGATCTGGAGAAAATTTTCATTTCTCTTATCTGTTTTAGATAAGATGGGAAAAAAACATCACATTGGGGGAACCTCCTGGCTTCTTGCATTCTTGGTGGTGGTAAGTGTTATCTTTTTATTCCAATTAAAGTAGATTTATATTGTATTCCAGTGGCTAGAATATATGCCAGAAGTATGTAAAGACACAATCAAATTTTAGTATTGTATATGATTTTAACACTTTTGTTTTTGTTTTCAAAAAGCACTTCCATTTTTTTAATTTGATATTTTATTTTCCTCCAATTCTATGTAAAAACAGTTTTAACATTTAAAAATTTTTTTGAGTCTTGAATTCTTTCCCTCTCTTCTCACTGACCCCCCTCATGGACACAGTAAGCAATCTGATATAGATTTTAAATGTAAAAACTTGTAAAAAATTTTATTATATTAATAATTTTTTAGAAGGAAACTTGAACAAAAAAATTAAGAAAGAAAATGAAAAATGCTTTGATCTGGTTTCAGATTCCATCATTTTTTCCTTTGGAAACAGCATTTTTCAGCATGAGTTTTTTGAGATTGTTTTTGATCATTGTATTGCTGAGAAGCTAGGTTATTCACAGTTGTTCATCATATGATATTGCTCTTACTGCATATAATGTTCTCTGGGCTCTGCTTAGTTCACTCTGCATCAGCTCATGTAAATCCAGGATTTAAAAAAATTTATCATGCTTATCATTTCTTATGACTTAGTCATTCCCCAATTGACGGTTATCCCCTCATTTTCCAATTCTTTGCTGCCACAAAAGAGCTGCTTTTAATATTTTTGTATATATAGACCTGTTTCCTTTTTTGTTTTTTTATATCTTTGGAATACAAACCTAGTAGTGGTATTGCTGCGTCAAAGGGTATGTGCAGTTTTATAGCCCTTTGGGTATAGCTCATATTTGCTCTCCAGAATGGTATATTCAGTTCATGATTCTCCCAACAGTTCATTAGTATTTCAACTTTTCCACATCCTCTAACTTTTGTCATTTTCCTTTTTTGTCATAATAGTCAATCTGATAGTTGTGGAGTAATACCTCAGAGTTGTTTTAATGTTCATTTCTCTAATTAGTACAGATTTAAAACATTTTTTTCCTCATGACTATTGATAGCTTTAATTACTTTGAGAACTGCTTGTTCATATTCTTCGACCATTTATCAATTGAAGGATGACTTGTTTGACTTAATTCTCCATGTATTTGAGAAATGAGGCTTTTATTAAAGATTTGTAAAATTTTTTCACTATTATGATTGCTATGTATTATTCTCCATCCTATTTTCTCTGTTTATCCTACTCTCTCCTTTCATTCTGTCTATCCACAAAATTGTTTTGCTTCTGATCACTGCCTCCTTCAATTTGCTCTCTCTCCTGTTAGCACCTCTCCTTCTCTAATCTCCTTTTCCTCCTACTTTCCTGTAGGGTAAGACAGATTTGTATACCCAATTGAACGTGTATGATCTTTCCTCTTTGAGCCAATTCAGATGACAGTTAGGTTCAAGCAGTCTCCTTCCCACCTCTCCCATCTTCCCTTCCACTATAAAAGGTCTGGCTCTTTTATATGAAATAATTTACCCGATTCTGTTTCTCTCTTCTTTCTCCCCATGCATTCCTCTTTCTTACTCCTTAACTTTATAATTTTTTTTATATTGCCCCATCATATTCAACTCACACTTTTGTGCTCCATCCTTGCTTATTCCTTCCAACTACTCTGATAATGACAATGTTCATAGGAGTTAAAAGTATCATCCTCCTATGAAGGGATACAAACAGTTTAACTTTATTGAATCTCTTTTGATTTCTCTTTCCTGTTTATCTTTTTTATGCTTCTCTTGAGTCTTGTTTTTAAAAGTCTTATTTTCTGCTTAGCTCTGGTCTCTTCATCCAGAATGCTTAAAAGTGCTTTATTTCACTGAATGCTAATTTTTCCCCTGAAGAATTATACTGAATTTTTCTGGGTAGGTGATTCTTTTTGTAGTCCTTGTTCCTCTGCAATCTGGAATATCACATTCCAGGCCGCCAACTCATCTTTTATTATAGAATCTGCTAAATCTTGTGTTGTCTTGACTGTGGCTCCATGATATTTGAATTGTTTCTTTTTTGGCTGCTTGCAATATTTTCTCCTTGATCTGGGAGTTCTGAAATTTGGCTTTAATATTCTTGGTAATTTTCATTTGGGGATTTCCTTCAGAAAGGTATTGGTGAATTCTTTTAATTTCCATTTTGCCTCTGGTTCTAGAATATCAGGATAATTTTCCTTGATAATTTCTTGAAAGATAATGTCTAAGTTCGTTTTTGACTTTCAGGTAGGACAATAATTCTTATATTATCTCTCCTGGATTAATTTTCCAGGTCAATGTTTTAAAATAATATTTTCCTCTTCAATTACATAAAGAAAATAATTTTTAACCTTTTTTTTTTAGTTTAAGGCAAATTTTCCCTCTTCACTCCCCCTCCTTGAGACAACAAGCAATCTAATATAGATTTTACATGTGTAATATTATAAAATATCTTTCCATATTAGATATTTTGTGAAAGAGAATTCAAACAAACAAAAGAAAAGTAAAGAAATAAAGTGAAATATGGTATATCTCAATCTGCATTTAGACTCCATCAGTTTTTTTTTAACATTTATTAATAATCATTTTTAACATGATTACATGTTTCATGCTCCTATTTTCCCCTTCACCCCCTGCACTCCCCCCACCCATGGCCGACACACTTTTCCACTGGTTTTGTCATGTGTCCTTGATCAAGACCAATTTCCCAATTGTTGGTGGTTGCATTGGTGTGGTAGTTTCGAGTCCACACCCTCAATCATGTCCGCCCCGACCCATGCGTTCAAGCAGTTGCTTTTCTTATATGTTTCCTCTCCTACAGTCCTTCCTCTGAATGTGGGTAGCATTCTTTACCATAAATCCCTCAGAATTGTCCTGGGTCATTGCATTGCTGCTGGTACAGAAGCCCATTACATTCAATTTTACCACAGTATATCAGTCTCTGTGTACAATGTTCTTTTGGCTCTGCTCCTTTCGCTCTGCATCAGATCCCGGAGGTCTCTCCAGTTCGCCTGGAACTCCTCCAGTTTACTATTCCTTTTAGCACAATAGTATTCCATCACCCGCATATACCACAGTTTGTTCAGCCATTCCCCAATTGAAGGACATACCCTCCTTTTCCAGTTTTTTGCCACCACAAAAAGTGCAGCTATAAATATTTTTGTACATGTCTGTTTATCTATGATCTCTTTGGGATACAAACCCAACAATGGTATGGCTGGGTCAAAGGGCAGGCATTCTTTTATAGCCCTTTGAGCATGATTCCAAATTGCCAGCCAGAATGGCTGGATCAGTTCACAACTCCACCAGCAATGCATTAATGTCCCAATTTTGCCACATCCCCTCCAACATTCATTACTCTCCCCTTCTTTCATTTTAGCCAATCTGCTAGGTGTGAGGTGATACCTCAGAGTTGTTTTGATTTGCATTTCTCTAATTATTAGAGATTTGGAACACTTTCTCATGTGCTTATTGATACTTTTGATTTCTTTACCTGA
>NW_025353557.1:0-5122 GCF_016433145.1 Gracilinanus agilis
ATCCACTCTATCCACTGAGCCCCTGAGCTACCCTGCCTTTCTACGAGCTTCTGTTGTTCACCCTCTACCTATACTCCAAAGGAGATGGTCTCTCCCCTTTTCACAGAATGCTTTCTGTCCATATCCCTGCACGTGCCTCCAATCCCCCTCTGCCCTCTGCCAAAGATCAGGGTCCCTCTGCTCTCGGCATGTGTTCCTGCCAAACAATATCTTCAGATTCTGCACAATTTTCTCTCTCTCACACACACACATACTTTTTCTGACTTAGTAGCTTGCCAGTTCTGCAGTCATTTGGTCCCACTCCTTCCCCCATTTCTCCTGAATGTCTTTCTGCAGGGGAACATGGGCCTGGCCTGAGAAGATGCTCGGCTTGGACCTCTGATGTGACAAACTGGTACTCAGCACTGCCCGAGTGGGAAGCGTCCATTCCTGACCTACGCCTGCTTCTTAGTTTTCCCCCTCCTGGCCAGTCTCTGCCCAGGAGGACGTGCACATTTTAAAATCAAGTTTTCTTCTTCAGAAGAAGGGAAATAGTCCTCATTCAGGCACAATTATCAACTCTGTAACCAGCTGTGTCTAGTGCCAAACAAAAACAGAAAGGGTGAGGGGGCAGCTGGGTAACTCAGTGGATTGAGAGTCAGGCCTAGAGACGGAAGATCCTAGGTTCAAACCCAGCCTCAGACACTTCCCAGCTGTTTGACCCTGGGCAAGTCACTTGACCCCCATTGCCTACCCTTACCACTCTTCCACCTATGAGTCAATGCACAGAAGTTAAGGGTTTAAAATAAAAAAAAAAAAAAAAAACAGAAAGGGTGGTATCTGCTGAGCTTACCTCATTACTGATAATCATATCTGAGGTCAACTCTTTAATAATTCTTTCCATTAATTTGATAATGGCCTTAGAGACCCAATTGTGCCCTCGAGAAGCTTTCTGATGGACTTGGACCTGACCTGGGATAATAGAACTGATTCCTGACCCAGGACACCCAGGGGGACAAAGCCCAAGGTTTGCTGAGGGGGGCCTCCAGGCCCAGATCCTCTGGGGTGTGACCTGGAATCTGGGGGAAGTGAACGTGGTTCTGGGATCCTGAATAAATCCTTCACAGACGCAGCCTACGCGTGGGCTGGGAGAGTGGGTTCTGGCAATCAACATATGGTCATGGGCAAGGAGAGCGTCTCCAGGCCTTCCTCTAGACCTCGTCGACTTGCCTGCAACGCCCATCTCCAGCCTCTCCCCCTCCAATCTGTCCTGCCAGATTCGTCTTTCCTTCCTTCCTTGTCTAAAGCTCATGGCCTCCATTTGTCTAAAATAGAATCTTAACCCCCGCCCCCAAGCTGCCCACCTACCCAGTGTTCCCCTCCATGGCAGCCCCCTCCTTTAGTCACAGCATCATAGACTCCCCAGGAAAGCTTGCCGGAGAGGCTCCCTTTTCCACTCCAGAGCCAGGGCCTGCCAAGAGTCTGTTCCTCAAAACTGGAAGCCACTGATTTTTGGACACTTTAATTCTTTTGTTTTAGGGAGCCGATCAAGGGAATTCCTTGATTTTGCTGATCTTACAGGGTGGCAAATCTATATATAGTCTTTTGTCTCTTCTACTAAAGGGGATGGACATGACTATTGGAGCCTCCTAGAGGACAGGCCTCACCTAGAGGATTTGGTTGGTTCCTGATTTTGTTGAACAGATCATTTATAACCCTGGCCTACAACAGGGACCCTACAGACCCCTTTGGCCTTCTCTTTTCCCCTTTTTTTACTTAAGCACAATAGATGGCTTGGGGGTAAGGGAGGAAGTTCCTGCTGGATTGGGACCAAAGAACATGGGGTGCTTAAGCCCAGCTGACTGGAGAGGTTCAGGAACTCCCCTCTCACCCTATCCGCCTCCTTCCTAGAGAGCACAGCTTTTGAGTCCAGTTGTGGACTACTGAGAGTACCTGAGGGGCAAATGGTCAGGGCAGGATTGTGCTCACCCACAATGGCCTGAGAGCAGAGTTCCTGAATGCTGCTAAAAGTTCCTAGTCTCAGCTTTGCAAAGGCAGTTTTATAACTGCGAGAGATTCAGTCCCAAGAGCCATTGCTCTTTCCACAAGGGCTCCGAAGGCTCCTTGGCCAAGGAGATAGCAGTGATGGAAAATTGGGAGTTCCTGGAGAGGCACATGGTTGAAGCAGGCCTTTGCATGCCATGTGCCCTGAGAGGAGAATTCCTGAATGATGCTGAGTTCCTAGCCTTGACTTTGGAAAGGCAGCTTCATAACCTTTTTTTTTTTTTAATTTGGAAAATTTTATTTAATTAATTGATTTAGAATATTTTTACTTGGTTACAAGATTCATGTTCTTTCCCTTCCATAGCTGACGTGCAATTCCACGGGGTTTTACATGTCATAACCTTTTAACCAGAGATTGAGGCAACTGTGGAGAGGAGAAGCATGGAGTCAAGTGATGAGTGTTCTAAGGGTTGCATCTCTAACATCCCCTCCTCCTGGATGTTCTCTCCTCCCTAACCTTTGGAGATGACCCCATTCAGCTGCCTCCCAACAGAATTCTTTGTCTCTTTTGTTGTCTCATCCTTCCCCCCTCCCCCCTCTCCCTTTACACAGACATTTCCTTAGAGTAACTCTTTGGTATTCTCATCTTTTTTCTTATCCATGCCAGTGACATCAGCCACCATCTATATGCCAAAGACTTCCAAGACAGGTTAATGCTCCTGGGGCAGAGAGGGGCTGTATCTTCCCTGTAGAAGGTCAGACTCCCTAGAATGAATGTAAAGGGGGTTTCCCTACTAGCAGTTCCAAGTTCAGTTCCTTTCAAAAGGGAATCCAAGGAGGCAGCTGGGTGGCTCAGTGGATGGAGAGCCAGGCCTAGAGATGGGAGGTCCTGGGTTCAAATCTGACCTCAGACACTTCCCAGCTGTGTGACCCTGGGCAAGTCACTTCACCCTCATTGCCTGCCCTTACCACTCTTCTAACCTTGGAAACAATACACAGTATTGACTCCAAGAAGGAAGGTAAGAGTTTAAAAAAAAAAAAAAGGGGAATCCAAACCACCAGATGGCAGTGAGCCTAGAGGACTTCAGAGCCCTTGTGGAAAGATCAATGGCTCTTGGGACTGAATCTCTAGGCTTAAATTCTACCTCTGCCCCTTGTTTCCTTGGACAAATCATTTAGTCTCTCTAAGGCTCAGTTTCTATATCTATAAAGCAAGGGGGTTTACATGAAATGGCCCCTTTAGTGCTCAGTCTACAATCCTAAGAATTGCATCATGAATCCTTTAGTGTTTTGTGTTTGTAATTTGTATTTTTCGGGCTGTCCTGCAGGAGCTGGAGGTACCTTATGAGCTGTTTCTATGGAGATCTAAACATGGACTATGTTGGAAGATTTCCAGACTAGCCTTTGCCTAGGCGCCCAACAAACTGAAAAGGGGGTGATTTGGCGGGGGAAACGCCCCACGATAGACCTGGCTCCGGGCAAACTCAGAGCTTCATGACCCTGGACCAGGGCTTCCACAAGATCTCTGGTTTTCCAAAGAAGCTTCCCTGGGAGACTAGGGGAATAATAAAGGCCAACAAAACATAAATTCAGAGTCGGGATTTGTGGAGCCGGAGCCTGTGCGCCTGTGGGGAGGACCAGGCTTAAGTCGGGGGGCCAGTGAGCCGCTGACCTTTCTAGGAACTAACTGAAAAGCGGCCACCAGATGGCATCCCAAGACAGCGGCCCTGGCAGCCTGCGGGCGCTGGTCTGCCCCGTTGCCTAGCTGCCGAGATGCCACATTTCCAGACTCTGACCAGTCTAGCAGTTTGGATTCTGTGATCGGGGTGTTGATTGGTGTTACCCTTGGGAAGAAGTTGCAAAGAGGGAAATTTAGTCACGGCGTCAAGAGAAATTTCTTCACGAGAAGAGTTAGCCAGAAGTGGAATAAACTGCCTTGGCTTCCCCTTCCTTGGAGGTCTTTGAGCGGACCCGACGCCCCCTTTGGTAGATGCGTGGCCGAAGCGATTCTAGTGTGGATCCGGGGTGGTTTCCGAGGCCCCCCGAGATTCTGAGTCTGTGATTCTGCCAGCTTTGCCCTCTCTGCTGTCCCCTGCATCAGCCTCTGCTCCCTAATGACCCTTCCCGCTGCCCTCCCCTGCAGTGCATTATTGGCCTCTGCCCTCCTTTTAGCCTCCATTCCAGCCGCCTCCCGTGGACTTCTACCAGGCTCTGGGCTCCCCCCTGCCCATCCCTCCCCGTCAGCCCCCAGCGATTCCCTCTTGTGTGGCTCGGATCCCACAGAGAACCCCGATCCCCTTGGAGCTCCCCTTTTGTCTGGAGCACAAAATAGGGACGACGGGTTTTCAGGAGTCTATGAAAGGCCTAGAGACGAGTCAGCGAGTGGGGAATGGAGCAGAGGGGGAGGCAGCCCTCGCCAAAAGGAGGCGTGTGGTTCGGAAGGACTCGTGTTTGGGCCAAACAATGCCAGGCAGGAGAAAGAAGATTCGTCTCAGACTGAGCCGAGGGGGAGGGGGAGCACTCCAGGCCCTGGTCCAGTTCAAAGGCCTCTCCAATAATCCTAGCAGAGTCTGTTTAGTGCTTTGTGTTGCATCAGAGATACGTGTGCCTGGAAGCAGAAATGGATCAATAATTAGAATGAAGAATAACCAACAGACAGGCCGGAGTTAAGTAAGATTAAGCCATCTAGAGGAAGACAATCCCCTCCCCTCTACTCCATTAAGCGAATTCCCTTTGGGTAAGGACAAAGACACAAGAGCCTCACAGGATGGCATCAGCATCACCCAGGCGGATCCCCACATCGCCGAGATATGAAGCATATGAAAAGATGATCCAAATGACTAATAACAAGAGAAAGACCAATTAACACAACTCCGAAAACTCCTCTTCACACTCATCAGACTGTCAAAGGCGGCCCCAAAAGGTGACCATGGCAAGTATTGGTGGTGTGGTTGTGGGAAGACAGGCACGCGGATGTGTTTGTTGTTGGAGCTGTGAACTGGGCCAACCATTCTGGAAAATAATTTGAAATGAATGACACTCCCAAAGTCACTAAACTATGCGTGCCCTGAGCCAGAGACACAACTATACACTCTCTCTCTCTCTCTCTCTCTCTCTCTCTCTCTCTCTCTCTCTCTCT
>NW_025353558.1:0-2602 GCF_016433145.1 Gracilinanus agilis
CATCATTAGTAGTCATGTTAAATTGTATCTTCTTCTTGCCCCCCTGACCACTGTCTCCTTCTAGTTAATGCAGTAAATTTATAAGTAGCTAGTAGA
This sequence comes from Gracilinanus agilis, assembly GCF_016433145.1. Taxonomy (NCBI): domain Eukaryota; kingdom Metazoa; phylum Chordata; class Mammalia; order Didelphimorphia; family Didelphidae; genus Gracilinanus; species Gracilinanus agilis. The sequence continues at coordinate 97 of NW_025353558.1, forward strand.
AAGTAACAATAGTAGAAAGTAAGATTTGCAAAAAGAAATTTAGAAGTCACTTAGAGATTGTCCCATAAATTAAGAGAACATAATGGTTACTTGCAAACTCTCTTAAATTAGATGAGCATAGGAATCACTGAAAATTGTGTCATGAATAAAATCACATGCTAAGACTATATGCCAAATCAGAGGAAACTAAATAGGTCTTACTATAAGGGTTTCTTTGTCCTGTTAACTACCCATGGGGTAGCACATGCCTCAGATAAGCTCTAGATAGCTGCATTAAGAGCAGTAGAACATCAGCAAATGATATGCTAATGAATTAACTCTACAGTATTGCTGATAACTTTAAGATGATGTAGACATGTTAATGAACTAACCAGAGGGTGACATGGATAAGTGGTAGACTCCCCACCCCTACTTTCTTGTTTTTTTGGTCATTTTCAGTTATGTTGGACAATCCGTGACCCTATTTGGGATTTCTTGGCAAAGACACTGGAGGGGTTTGCCATTTCCTTCTCCAACTAATTTTACAGATGAGAAAACTGAGGCCTAACAGGGTTAAATGTCTTGCCCTGAATCATCACACAGCTAGAAAATGTCTGAGTCTATATTTGAATTCAGGAAGGTGAGTCTCCAGCTTCAGCACTATATCTACGCTCCCATCTGGATGCCCCTAATAAATTCAGACCTAGTGGTGGAATTTTTGGATCAAAGAGTATGCATAGCTTTAAAGCTCTTTGGTTATAGTTCCAAAATGCATTCCAGAATGACTGGATCAGTTCACAATTCCACCAACAGTGCATTAGTGTCCCAATTTTGCCACATCCTCTGCAGATTTATTGTTTTCCTTTTCTGTCATATCAGTCAATTTAATAGGCATGAGGTGGTACCTCAGATTTGTTTTAATTTTCAATTCTCTAATCAAGAGCAATTTAGAGCATTGTTGTATGTGCTTATACATATATAGCTTTGATTTCTTCATCTGAAAACTGCCTGTTCATATTCTTTGACCATTTATCAATTGGAAAATAATTTGTATTCTCATAAATTTGATCCAGTAATCTATATATATGATAAATAAGGCCTGTGTCAGAGATACTTGCTATATTTTTTTCCCTAGCTTTCTTTTTTCTAATTTTGGTTGCATTGGTTTTGTTTGTGTGAAGCCTTTTTAGTTTAATGTAATCCAAGTTTTCCATTTACATCTAGTAATGCATTCTATTTCTTGTTTGGATGAAAATTCTTCCATTATCCATAGATTTGACAGGTAGATTATTCTATAATCCTCTAAATTGCTAATGGTAGTACCTTTAAGCCTAATCAATGTATCCATTTTGATTTTATCTTGGTATAGAGTGTGAGATGTTAGGCTATACCCAGTTTCTTCCATCCTTTTTTCCAGTTTTTTTATTTTTTTTATTTCATTTTTATATCTCTACATTAAAATGCACAAAATTATTCCTTCTACTGATGTGTGTGTATGTATGTGTACTTATTACAAGCCTTCCATGCTTTAGTAGATTCTTATTTCATAAGTGGCTTGGCCAAAATGAAATTAAAAAATCATTCATTGGGTAACCATTCAATAATGAGGATCTCTGAATTTAGTTAAGTTTGTATATCAGCAGATGGCAAATAACTGTTCTATAAAGCATCCAGAATTTGAACCTTGGCAATTTGATAAGACTTTTGAGAGGTTGAATCCCAAAGATGAAGCCTTCAAGAGTCCATATTTGCTCTAATAAAGTAAGGTCAAATAAGGTTCAATTATAATAAGTTAATGCAATTTTAAAATTTAAGTTGCTGATTTGTAACATAATTAAAATGACACATGATAAAACAATAGTGGAAAATGAATGAGACCAAAAACTCTGAAAGTTGTATTTGTTCTTCTAAAAGCTCTTCTCTGTACAGTGGTCAGACTAAAACAAGCAGCAAAGTAGTTGCCTCCTTGTAACAAACATGTGGTTCTGTAAGTTTTTTTTTTTTCAAACATTTATTAATATTCATTTTTAACATGGTTACATGATTCATGCTCCTACTTTTGTAATTTTCTCTAACTCTTGCTTGGTTCTAAAGTCCTTCCTTTCCAACAGATCTGACAAGTAAACTATTCTGTGTTCACTTAACTTGTTTATAGTTTCCCTCTTTATATTCAAGTCGTTCACCCATTCTGAATTTATCTTGGTGTAGGGTGTGAGATGTTGATCTAGACCTAATCTCTCCCATATTGTTTTCCAAATTTCCCAGCAGTTTTTGTCAAATAGTGGATTCATGTCCCAAAAGTTGGGCTCTTTGGGTTTATCATACACTGTCTTGCTGATGTCATTAACCCCAAGTCTATTCTATTGATCCTCCTCTCTATCTCTTAGCCAGTACCATATTGTTTTGATGACTGCTGCTTTATAGTATAGTTTAATATCTGGTACTGCTAGGCCCCCTTCCTTCACATTTTTTTTCATTATTTCCCTTGATATTCTTGATCTTTTGTTATTCCAAATGAAATTTGTTA
>NW_025353559.1:0-2364 GCF_016433145.1 Gracilinanus agilis
CTTAGGAAGGGGTGTTTGTTATTTTGTTGTTCCTGATGTTCCTATTGCTGCTGTTTGAATAAGGCAGAGATAAGAGGAAGTAACAAAAGCACATACTCTTCATTGTTTTATGCCTATGAAACCTGGACAATATACCATTGTTGTGCCAGGAAATTGAATCAATACTATTTGAATTATCTTACAAAGATTCTGAAGATCACCTGGCAAGATAAAGTACCAGACATTAAGGTCCTTTCTTGAGCTGAACTGCCAAATATTCAGTCTCTATTTCAAAGAACACAAGTCCAATGGGCTGGCACTATTTTTTAAAAAGACTATTTTATGGGTAACACATGAGGCAAGCACTCACACAAAGGGTCAAGTAATGATACAAGGATATTCTAAAGATCTCTCTGAAGAATTCTGGTAATCATTGTGAGAAATGGTAGATGGTATGCCAGCATGGTATGCCAGCATCAAAACTCTGTGAGCAAAGCATAATTTCAGTAGCTCAAAAGAAACACGAGATGTGCAAATTTAGAGACATCTCCACCCCAAATGTTCACATAGACTATTTGTGGCTGATTTGTGGTAAAGCCTTCTAAGCTCATATTAGTCTGACCAGCTAGTCAGGCACCCTGTAATTGACCTTGGCATAGTGATGTCATTTTGATCCTCTTCAAGAATGAAGAACAACCAACTTTCCTCTACCTGTTGAAAGTTCCAGAAAATCAAAGGAATGTAGTGGCAGTTCAAAGTCTGAAGAGCAGTATTAGTGATGCAAAACCTAGTCTTCATAGTAGGATACTAAAGTGTGGTTACAAATATATATATAGGCTGGCATCACATTGAGTATTTGTCAAGAACCATTCTCTCTATTTTGCAATTCAGAAAATTTTGAGCCTCAAAGATGTGATATGATTTTCCCCAAATCACATAGCTATGTGATAGAGCCAGAAGTGGAACCCAGATCTTCAGATTACAAATCCAAGGGTCTTTGTAATGTGGAGAGAGCTAATACCCAACATGAAATTTAACACATGGTGTTATTTTATTTCAGTTTTTCCTCTGAAAGGCAAGATGATTACATCAGTCAGACCCCCAACAAAAATAAACATGAAGAAAATATTGCACAGCTTCTTCCAGGGAACGCTAATGCTTTTTACACCTCAGCACTAAAGAACTTAAAATAAATTTGCTGCCGAATTGAAGTTGAGACCAAAGCTAATATTGCAATAAATACAAACCAGGGAAGTCTTATGTTCTGACATGATGTACTGCACACAGAAGTAATGTAATCTCTTCCTTATTTATTCTGGCTTGCAGAAAGTCGAAACTTTTCTTGCTTTAGACCTTTTTCCCTTTGGGTATTATGAGTTTTTATTTCTTCTTTTCCAGATAGAGGCATAGATCACAATCATTACCATCATACTTGATATTTAAATATGCTTTATCTCTTATAAAGCATCAACATTATTTCTTTTTATCCTTTAATCATAGTTCAATGGAAGGTACAGTAGATTTTAAGTCAAAGGCTGGATTAGAATCCTGATTCTGTCATTTACTAGCCTAAACAAGTAGTAACTTCTCTGGACCTTAGTTTCTTCATCTGTAAAATGTGGTCATTAGACAAGATGAATTCTATTATTATTTCCACTCTAAAGCTTATAATCTTACTAAATGTCTCTATAGACATCAATTTCCTTAGGTGTAAAATAAGAGTTATATTAGGTAATTTCTAAGGTCTCTTTTTAACTCTAAATCATAGTATCTTATGAACAGTTCTTTGGCATAAGCAGTATAAGACCAACTTCTAGAATACAGTGTGAAAGACTGATGGATTTGGAATTAGAGGTCCCAGGTCTGAATTCCAGCTCTGCTCATTATTATAGTTTTGTGACACTGGACAAATCACTTAATATAAATACTCAACGAATTGTTCTTAAGTCTCTAAGTTTTAGGTTCCTCATTTACAAAATGATGGGGACTATACTAGATAACCTCTAAAGTCCCATACAAATGTTTATCTATGATACTTATTTTACAAAGGAGGAAAATGAGTCACAGAGAAAGGAAGAGACTTTCAAAGGGCTACATAAACCATTTAGTGGCAGAATCATTCCAAATGAGCACTCCAAATCAGGCTTGCCAAAAGTTGTGCTTTAGAGACTGAAGAACCAAGAACTGAAACCACTGAAGTAGTCTAAAGAACACTATTTACACAATCTATGATGATTTACAGAGTAAGAGAAAAGACAAAATTACTGAAGTGAGAGGGAGAAGGAGAAAAAGATGGAAAGGTAGGAAGGAAGAAAGGAAAGAAGGAAGGAAAAAGGAAGGAAGGAAAGAAGGAAGAAAAGAAGGAAGGAAGGAAGGAAGGAAGGA
>NW_025353560.1:0-6678 GCF_016433145.1 Gracilinanus agilis
AGAGATTAAGTGATTTGTCTAGTTTATGGACAGAGACCACATTTGAACTCAAGTCTTCATGGCTTTGAGAACAACTCTAAATTTGCCATATTATGGAACAAACTGTGGTTTATGAATGTATTACATGTAATTGTCACAAAAGAAATGACAAATTTGAGAAATTCTGAGAAAGTTTGTACTACACATATGAATGGATGTAGAGCAAAGTAAACAAAAACAAAAGAATAATTTGTGCAGTAAAAACAATGTAGAGGAAAGCAACAATTAAAAGCTGCCCAAATTCAAATCAACGCAATAACCAATCTTGATTTTAGACAGCTAAATGACACAGAGAAAAGAATACTAAACTTGAAGTGAGGAAAACCAAATTTCAAATGCAGCCTTAGAAACTTGCTAGCTGTGTCAACTCAATTGACCTCTGTTTGCCTCAGTTTCCTCAACTGGAAAATAGAGATAATGATAGCATTTACCTCCTAGGGTTTCTGTGCATATCAAATGAGATAATACTCACGTGGAACATAATAGGTGCTGTGTAAATGCCTATGCCCTTCCCTTATGACCCCAAATCAGACAATCCATGGCCATACACACCTTAATAAGACCTCTACCAAAACTAATTAATTAAAAGCTGACTACAATTTCCATGTCATAAAAGCAATATATTTGTTAATAATGCTTTGGGGCACTGGGTCTCAGATTTTTGGACTCGGGATTCTTTTACACTTTTAAAATTATTGAGGATACCAAAGAGCTTTTGTTTGTGTGAGTAAAATCTACCAACATTTGCCATATTAGAAAGTAAAAGTAAAATATCTTAAATAGTTCTGAGCTTGAGAACCCCCTGAAAGGGTCTCAAGGATGCCCAAAGATCCCAGGACTGTATTCTGGCAACCGATTTCTTTAAAACACTTTTCCTCACTCAAAGCCTGAGAAGTAGAGAACCCAATTATTTCCATTTCTTTTGAGGTTTACTACAAAGAAACATGCGATTAAAGTGAATACATAATGATGGCAATTATGATAATGATAGCACTTTATATTTATATCACACCTGAAAATTTACAAAACACTCTACATAACTCCCATTTGGCAATCACAACAATCTTTGGAAGTAATGCTATTTTCCCCATTTTACAGTTTAAGAAACTGAGGCTGAGAGAGTTTAATTGTCTTGCCTAGAGTTACATAGCTAATACATGTCCGAGGTAGAATTTGAACTCAGATCTTCTTAACTCTAAGTCCAACATATCAAAGTGGTCATCTAAAAATAGAGCCCTGCCTCTCTAGCCTTTGTATTTGAGGCATGGCTGATCTTCCCATGCATCTCAGAGAAGCAAGGGAGACACAATAACTCTATAAGCACTTGCCTTCCCAGCTTGGAAATAGTGAAAGGTAAATTTATTAGGTTCCCTATTGGAGTAGCTTGGTAGCACAGTTGAGGACCAGGTCTAGAATTAGGAAGACCTAAATTGAAATTTGACTTTAGACTCTTACTAGCTGTGTGACTCTGAGCAAGTCACTAAACCTGTTTTCATTAAACTCTGTTTCCTCAATTGTAAAATGGGGATAATAATAACACCTACATACTAGGGTTGTTGTGAAGATCAAATGAGATAATTTAAAAATATTTAATACAGTGTCTGCCACATAATACATGCTAAATAAATGATAGCATCCTTAGAATGGAATCTCTTTGAGACCAGGGACTATTTCTTTGTCTTCATCTCCCCAGCACTAAGCATAGTGCTCATATGTAGTTTGGGTGCTCATTTAATTCTGGTTGATTAATTTGTATATAAGATATTTTTTCTTTCCCATTGAGGATGGATAGTACCAAATTGTTATATTCCTAACCAATTCCCCTAAAGATCAACAGAAAATTAAGGTTATGAATTTAGCCCAGGACTAGAATATAGAATATACTTTTCTTTGTTCAGAGTTCATATGATCTTGACCTCCTTAGCAAGTGCTCTATCCAAGAGAATTCATTTGGCCAGGCTATAGTTTCCATATCATAAGAACAACACATGTCTATAATCCTTTAAGATTTACAAAGCAATTTGCTCAAAGAAATCCTGAGAGGTAGATAATGGAATACCATTCCTATTACATAGATAAGAAAACAGGTACAGAAAAGTAAAATAACTTTTCCCAGGACATGTAGCTTCATTAAGTACGAAAGCAAGGATTTGAACGCAGATCTCCCTACTTTAGGTGAGATCTATGATACAATACTGCCCAGTGCAATAAGACTTAAGATTTATTATGTAGTGTCAGAAATAGCCAACATTATACCAGCCCAGAAATGCCAAAGTCAAGTAGAAATGGGGCCATTGAACCATACGTAAAGATCTCTGTGGCCTGCCTCTTGACTTAGAAAATCTTCCATTAATATTTTCTATATTTCATTGTATCTTTTATGTGTTTTGTGAAATATTTCCCAATTACATTTTAATCTGATTCTGACACACTCATGAGTTTGTGGGCTACATTCAGCCCTTGGACAATGTCTCTGACACCTCTATATCAACCCATTTAAGTCACACACACACACACACATTCTTCTATTTTCAAAATTTCTGGGCAACTAATTTTCAGACATTGCCTTTATTAAAAAGTAACGTTGATTTAGTCCTGCCTAGTAATGAATGTAACCTTAAAATTCATCTGTCAGTCAACTAGCATTTTATTATTATCCAGAGTAAAGTTATATCTAAAGTGGAACATTTAGGAATATTTAAGAGACTCTTCCACTCCTAGAAACAATTATTTATCTCCTGGTTTAAATAGTTTAAAAAAACCTCTGTTTGCCTTAACCTTTGTTTCCACCAAATTGCCTGTTTTCTTCTTCACCCCACACACAGCTACATCATGCCTCTCTGGACCAGACCTGCCTCTCCCCTTGCCCAGTCATGCACACACATCCTTGTATTAGAAGCATCTCCATCACTGCCTCATAAAATCCCAAGGTCTCTTCCCTATAGGATAGTTTTTCCAGGTTTAATTCCCCATTGCTAACTACATTTGTCTTATAAAATTTGTTTGAGAGTATATTTCATGCTCTTTGACCAAGAGCACCTTGGTAAGTTTGCCCTCAGTGTCAAAATTGCTAGTCCTGTTTCTGATTAAGAATGACCACAACACATTACAAGACAGAATGGACAATCCAACTGTAACTGAAAAGGAGTTTAGAAGAATGTGTGGCATCACCTTTAAGAGAGTCATGATTAGGAACTTGGGGCTAATGCTATAGTATGGGAGAAATTACAGAGGACATGTCCATGAGTAGTTTAGGCATGGTCCTATCCGAAAATAGGGACATTCTATTCTGAAAGTGACATTATCTGATTACGTGTCAAACAACAATTAATTCCTCTGTTATATAACCCTTTTCTGCCTGCTATTCTCTAAATATTGACTTTATGATAAAACTCTCACTTTTCTCCCTGGAAACTATGCTAGTATTGATTGTGACCATATGTGTATAAATTCATTCATATGCACAGAAACATGTGATAAATAAAATGAAAATCAAATCTCTGTGAGATAAGACCATAAAATAAGGAGACAGTTTTCCATTTTTTGAGAATCATTATCCAGAATTCATAGCTGAACAAAAGACGTTTTGTTTGCCTGTTTCCATTGGTGAAAAGCAGACTAATCCACTCCCCCATTAGATAATCCTTTCCCCACCTTTGAGGGCAGTAGGAATGTACAGAATCCCCAACAGTCACATTAACTGAAACTTCTTCAGTGGGTTTTGTCTTGTCTCAAATATGTTTTCGATAAAATATCTTCCTTTGTTGCTTCGATTTGTCAGGGAAAGGATCCTGTGCCTTGAAGGTTATTCCAGGAGAACACAAGCTTTGGCACATGTCAGCCTGGGAAGGCTTTGGGAATGGCCCCAGTAACAGACTGTTTTTTTATTATTCCAGGACCAGCTTAGCTAGATTCACGAAGGCTCATCACCAGATTGGAGGCAGAGGGATGGTTTTGTTGATGTTGTTTTCATCATTGTAGTTATAGCTATTCTCAAACACCATCTGCTGAAGCAAAGAGGTGTTGCCACCTGCCTCGATGATGTCACACAACCCACACCATAGTGATATTGAGAGAAAGGAGGGAGAGTGAACCCTTGGTTTGGACTCAGAACACTTGGGTTCAAATGCTAGCTAGCTACCATTGACTACCTGCACAAGTTCCCTTGGCCTCGGTTTCCTAGGATCCATAGTATCATAGATTTAAACTTGAAGGGATATTAGAAGTTATCAATTCCAACTTCCTCATTTTATAGATAAAAGTTAAATGACTTGCCCAGGATCCCACAGTTAAAAAGATCATGAGTCAGAATTTAAACTTGGGTCCAATTCTAAAGTCCTATAACTATTTCTACTCTAACTCTCCTTTCTTTTTTTTTAAATCTGGAAAATTTTATTTAATTAATTAATTTGTAATATTTTGCCACGATTACATGATTCATGCATGTTCTTTTCCTCACCTCCTCCTACCCCCTCCTATAGCCAATACGCAATTCTATTGGGATTTACATGTGTCATTGATCAAGAACTATTTCCATATTATTAATATTTGCATTAGGGTGATCATTTAGAGTCTACATCATATACCCATTGACCCATGTGATCAAACAGTTGTTTTTATTCTGTGTGTCTACTCCCACAGTTCTTCCTCTGAATGTGGGTAGTGTTCTTTTCCATAAGTCCCTCAGAATTGTCCTGGATCATTGCATTGCTGCTAATAGAGAAGTCCATTACAATCAACTTTACCACAGTGTATCAGTCTTTGTATATAATGTTCTCCTGAATCTGCTCCTTTCACTCTGCATCAATTCCTGGAGGTCATTCCAGTTCACATGGAATTCCTCCAGTTCTTTATTTCTTTGAGTGCAATACTATTCCATCACCAACAGATACCACAATTTGTTCAGCCATTCCCCAATCGAAGGGCATCCCCTCATTTTTCAGTTTTTTGCCCACAAAGAGCACAGCTATGAATATTTTTATTCAAGTCATTTTCTTTATTATTTCTTTGGGATATAAACACATCAGTGGTGTGACTGGATCAAAGGGAAGACAATCCTTTGGGCATAGTTCCAAATTGCTATCCAGAATGGTTGGATCAATTCACAACTCCACCAGCAATGCATTAATATCCCAATTTTGCCACATCCCCTACAACATTTACTACTTTCCTTTGCTGTCATTTTAGCTAATCTGCTAGGTGTAAGGTGGTACCTCAGAGTTGTTTTGATTTGCATTTCTTTAATTATAAGAGATTTAGAACACTTTTTCATGTACTTATTAATAGTTTTGATTTCTTTATCTGAAAATTGCCTATTCATGTCCCTTGTCCATTTATCAATTGTGGAATGGCTTGATATTTTTGTACAATTGATCCGACTCCCCTTTCTAAAAAATAAGAAGTTGGAAACCCTGACCTTTCCAACTCCTTCTAGTTTTAATCCTACATTAATGGGTATGTTTCTTATGAAGTAACAACATTTATGTTTTGAGAAACCTTTTTTGTGTAATACAGAGATAAATACTGCCTAGGAATGAAGACTAAAGCCCCAGAAAATTCACTAAGGAGGGCAAGGTCAAGAGAGTTAAGTCAAACTCTCTTCTCAGAAGTCAGGCTGGAAGAAGACTTAGAGATCACAAGTTTGGCATCTTCTTTTTATAAATGAGAAAACCAAGATAAAACGAGTTTAACCTCCTTGTCAAAGGTTATATAATGAATGACCCAATCAAGATTCAAACTCAAGACTTCCAATATCTAGTCCAAGTAAGAGAAATGTTTTCACCATTATGCCACAGTCTTTTTAGTGTTTGATAATGGTTAAGTCTAATAAAAGGATGATCAAACAAGTATCCAAAAAGGAATCTCTACTCTATGGAAGCCAACCTAGCCATCTTTTACCTGAAGAGAAAGAACATTTATACAGCACAAACTATGTGTCAAATGCTGTGATGCTAAGTGCTTTACAATTATTAGTTTATTCAGCCCTTGATATTAATTATGACCCCAATTTTACAGATGAGAAAACTGAGGCAAGTAGAGGTTAAGCGTCTTTCCCAAGGTCATACAGTTAGTAAATATCTGAGGGCTTGTTTAACTCAGGTCTTCCTGATTCTTGGTCTAGTACTCTGGGCTACCTAGAGTGGTCCACTTTTGGACCACTCTAATTGTTAGGACATGAAACCTAAATTTGCCTTTTCATAACTTCCACCCCTAGCTCCTGGGTCTACCTTCTAAGCCCAACTAAACAAGTCTAATCTCTGCCACATGCAGCCTGCCATCAGCTTAGGACTCATTCTAGTGGTAAAGACATCAGTCCGGCACAGATTTTAAGAGGTTAGAGCTCTTAACAGAGAACACCTCAGTGAGGAGGTTGGAGAAGTGGTATTAATGAAATTGGGAAATTGGGAAGGGGGGTGGAGGAGAGGAAAGGGGAAGAAGAGAGAAGAGGAGATGGGAGAAAGGAAGAGAAGGACAGGAAGGGAGAGGAGGAAAGAAGAAATAGAAGAAGAAAAAAGGGGAGAGGGAAAAGATGGAAAGGAGAGGTGAAGGAGGGGAGGAGAGAAAAAAAGAAGGGAAAAAGGGAGAGGAGGAAATGAAGAGAGAGGGAGGGGGAAGAGGAGAGGAGAAGGGAAGAGTGGA
>NW_025353561.1:0-1371 GCF_016433145.1 Gracilinanus agilis
CTAGTGAAATGAATCTTCCTTGTTTATTCATGTTGTTCTTGGCTTGAGCAGTGCTTCATTTTCTTCTGTTGGTTTTGCTACTCCAGTATATGTTTGGAAGCATTGTTTCATTCTGTGGTTGTTTGGAGATTCATTGGCAGGCTTCAACTTTCTTACTTCCCCATCTTGACCTGAACTTAATTCAGTTATCAAGGTCCATGGGCTCCACAATTATCACCACTGTTGCTGCTGCCATTTCCCCCTCAGAACTTCCAGGTATATCTACTTTCTATAGCTGGAACACTCTCCTTTACAAACATATTTCAAGAGCAATATTAGGAAGTTCTATTTTTATGAGAATAGATTTTGGATTTGCTACAACTCATTTTGGGTCCCTAAGACTCAATTTTGTCCTTGGGAAATATAAAATTACGTTATTTCTGGACTTTGAAACTCATGGGGAGGATGCTGGAGTTGAGCTGATACTTAAGCATTTCTCAACACATTTAAAGGTAATCCAGATTCAGCTTGTCAACAAAGTTCATCTTTTTTTGGAGGTGAAGGGGGGAGAGGGAGATATCAGACTTCTAAAGACCAGTGAATGTTGTTCTTCAGGAGCTCTTAGTCAAGTTTGACTCTTTGTAACATTTTTAGGGATTTTCTTGGCAAAGATACTGGAATGTAAGTAGATAAGGAAACTGAGGCAAACAAAGTTAAATTACTTGCCCAGCATCACACAGCTAGTAAATGGCTGAGGCTAGATTTGATCTAAGGAAGCTGAATCTTTTTTACTTCAGGCCTAACATCCTATCCATTTTGTCACCTAGCTGCCCTCACTTATCCTTCCTACCTCCCTGCCACACCAGTGAGTATATACCTTATATATTTAAGCATCTATAGCAGAGTGGATTAGAAACCAAAATCCCACCATATGTTGTCTACAAGAAACACATATGAGGCGGGTGGACATACACAAATTTAAGGTTCAGGGCTTGAGCAAAATCTTTTGCGTGTCAAATGAGAAAAAGAAGGCAGGAGTGGCTATTATGATTTCTGACAAAGCCAAAGTAAAAATTGATATAATTAAAAAAGACAGGGAAGGTCATTACATCCTGATTTAAGGCAGTATAAACAATGAGGAAATAACACTGCTCAGTATGTATGCACCAAGTGGCATAGCACCTAAATTCATAAAGGAGAAACTGGCAGAGCTCAAGAAGGAAATAGATAGTAAAACCATAATAGTGGGAGATCTAAATATTCCTCTGTCAGATCTAGATAAATCAAACCAGAAAATAAATAAGAAAGAGGTAAGAGAGGTGAATGAAGTCCTAGAAAAATTCGATTTAATTGATATGTGGAGAAAAATAAATAGGGACAAAAAGGAATACA
>NW_025353562.1:0-8452 GCF_016433145.1 Gracilinanus agilis
AAATAGAAAGAAAGAAATGGAAAGAAAGAAATGGAAAGAAAGAAACAGAGAAAGAAAGGAAGGAAGAAAGAAAGAAAGAAGAAATGAAGGAGGGAAGGGAGGAAAGAGAAAAAAGAAAAATATACAAAGAAAGGAGAAGAGGAGGAGGAAGAAGAGGATGATGATGATGATTTTTGTAAAGCACTTTAAATTCTACAAAGAGCATTAACTTCATTTGAGATAATGAGAGAAATTGTGAGGAGGAGCCCATAGCGTTGTTGGACTCAGCCCAAGTATGGCAGCTAGGTGGTGCAGTAGATGATGAAATGGACCTGGAGTCAGGAAGACTTGAGTTCAAATCCTGATTTTCAAAGACGTACCAGCTATGAGATCTTGGCCCAGTCACACCATCTGCCTCAGTTATCAAGTTATTGTCAAATGGGGATAGCTAGAGTAGGGATGATGTGAGGATCAAATATGGTAATAAAAGTACTTTGCAAAACTTGAAGCATTTGCCAATGCTAGTTGTTAGTTTTCTTGTTAGTCTGAATGAGAAGCCAAATACATAGCCATTGTTAACAGGCTCACAGTGATATCCTGCCCATTAAGCCCCAATATATGAATTTCTTACAGATGAGGAAGATACACAAAGTTGGCCCAGAATCCCTCGAGGCGGCTGCGCACTTCCTTGGCCCATTTGAGGTTTCCTGAGGTAAATGGCATGTTCCTGTGGAGCACTGGATTCCCCATTTCAACCTGAATGGGGAGGGGGAGGAGGAAAAAGCAGTCAACTAATGTGAGTTAAACATTTTAGGCCACTCCTCATTCTTCAGTTTATACCAGTTACTGGAAAATACCTTGAGTCAGAAGGAAGTACTTTCAGTTCTAAACTATCCCCAAATTTCAGAGTGGAAAGGGGCCTCAGAGACCAACTGCTTCAGCTGTGGCTGAGCAAAAGTCCCTTCTACAACCTCCCTACCATGTGATCATTCAGCCTCTGAAGACCTTTGGTGACAGGAGGCTCACTACCTACCTCCTGAGGCAGCCCATGGCATCAATGGTTAGAAAATGTTTCTCATCTTAAGTTTGAGTCTCTCTCATCCTTCAAATTCTATTTGCTGAACCTCCTTCCCTTTGAAAAGCCCAAAGATATAAAAACATGCAATATAAACATAACAGCATTATCTGAGGACCCAGGTTGGGCACACTCTCCTGCTCTACCATTTGCTTCAAAAAGTTCTTACTTAAAACTCTCCCACCCAAAAGTAACCTCAGGGAAACCCTGAAGTGCTGCCACCAACGTTAGGACCCACCTGCCTGATGTGCTCACTGTACAGCTCCTTACACTGGTCCAGCTCTTCATGAAACATTTGCAACAACTTCTGATAGTAAGGGCTGAAAATTTCCATGACAACGGGCTTCATCAGAAAATTCCCAAATATGATCAAGAGCTATTCGGGAAAAAATCAAAATTAAAGGAAGGTCTGGGGCTCTGTAACACGTCAACGTTATTTTCTAATTCCCAATAAAACTGGCCCAAGCATGATCAGAGCTGCGGTTCAGCCCCCGTAAGTCTCATTCCCAGCCCCTCCAAAGCCAGCAGAGCCCGGGCTCTTCACATCTTTCCAGTATGTCGACATCCAAACGCAGAGATGAAAACACGACCAAGAGGAAACAGAGATTCAGGGCTTTCTGTTGAATTCTCTTATGGGGTTCTGCTATGTAGACAATGGAAATTGGCATTTTTCTTCTTCTTCTTCTTCTTCTTCTTCTTCTTCTTCTTCTTCCTTCTTCTTCTTCTTCTCCTCCTCCTCCTTCTCCTCTTCCTCCTCCTCCTCCTCCTCCTTCTTTTTTATTTTTGGTGCTGTTTAAGATCCTAATAATTTTAAGCTATCCCTGCGATGAAAAGTTAGCCATATCTTCTTCTCCGATAAAAGCAAAAGGCATTGGAGGGATACCATGACCTCTGTCAATGGGACTGACCATCTGCTACCCTGGTGCTCCTACCAGGAGACAGATGATGCACTGTTTAGTGGAACTGTGGACTTAGATAACGTCTGCATTTAATTACAAAAAGGCTACAATCGGGAAACATCTCGTATCAAATTCCCCAACAGAAATCGCTTGTATGTGGAAGGAAGTGATGTGTAAACTCAAAGAGTAAAGGAATGAAGTCATTCCAGTGTGCCCAACCCTACTTTATACATCCTTCATAGCATCGAAGAAAATGGGCAAAGACTACTAGCCAGATCTATGACCTTGGGCAAGTCATTCTCCTCTTGGTGTTGGTCTTCTCATCTTTAAAATGAGGAGATTGGATCTGATGGCTCTCTGACTGCTCTACTGGCCTTAATCTTCCATGCTTCTGATTTATGCCTTGGTGGGTTAACCTGGACACCAAAGCAGATCACTACCTTTCAGTCCAACGTGGGCTTACTGAGGAGGACCTGTGTGGTACAAGACGCTGTGTTAGGTGCCGAAGAGACAAAGTTCCAAACCAAATAGTCCCTATCCTCAAGGAGGTTACAATGGTCTAACTGGCTTCTGAGGCCTTCCTGCTCAAGGTATATGATCCCTTCTTATGATCTTCAAGAGTTGCTTGGCCCAAAAATTCATTAGCCTTGGGCCGACTGGTAATGAGTCTCTAAACTTGGCCAGTCCTGTCAGTGGGTGTCCTGGAGTATTCCATGGGGCCCATCTTCACCTCCTCTTTACCTTGGATGGTCGGCCAGCTCATCCCTAAAAAGCCCAGGAGCCCACCTGCCCAGGCTGGCTCTAGTAAAGGCATGAATACAAGGGAAGCAGACAAGGCCTATCCAGATTCCCCTGGGCTTCCGTGGGCTCCTGGGAAAGACAAAGGCATGGCTTGTTTGACTAACCGCTGTGAAATCTGACTGGGCTTTCTTTACTAAAGGAGAGCCTCTCACCTAAATAAACAAGTGAGCTTTGAGCTTGTCATTCTCAAACAGAGCCGGCTTGCTGAGTTGGCCCCTTGTGCTTTTGGTCTCTAGAAACAAGATCCACAGTGGACACTCTGCTCCTAGGAAGGAGAAAGTGTCCTGGCCGGGGAAACAATAGCAGGTTCAAATTTGGACTCTGCCACTCGAAAGTCTGGGGAACTGAGGCAAGTGGAGATCTCTCTGAGCCTCAGTTTCCTCCAAAAGATATTATCTACTTCCCAGGGTTGGCATAAGGAAATCTCTTTGTAAGCCTTAAAAGTGCTCAACATAGATGTGGAGTCATCATTATCCTTCATTCAGCAGCACTTCTTGACTTGACCAAAATGTAAAATTGCACCAGTTAGGCAGCTGGCATGCCTCATTGGCTTTACAACACGATAGCCACAAGACCTTTGAATTATAGGGCATCTCGGTGCTGTGAGAAGAGCATTGGCTCTAGAGTCAAAGGCAGGGTTTCAAATCCCTCTCATGCTTGTGAGCTACATGACCTTGGGAAGCTCACCTGACTTCCCCTAGGTCACAGATTGTGGCTGTTTAGTCATTTCAGTCATGTCCACAGGACTGATTGTACATTTCCTTCTGCAGCTCATTTTAGAGATGAGAAAACAGAGGCAAAGAGAGTGAAGTGACTTGTCCAGGGTCATACAGCTAGTGTCTGAGGCTGGATTTGAACTCAGAAAGATGATTCTTCCTGGCTTTACTCCCAGCCCTCTATCCATCCTGCATCTGGGAGTCAGTTTGCTCATCCATAAAATGGAGCTAATAGATTAGATGCACTCTGAGGTGCCTTTCAGTTTTAAATCTATGATCTTCTAAATGAGGAAATAGTTCTGGAGACCATCTCGTTCAAGATCTTCTAAATAGTGAACAGCCAAATAAAGGCAAAGCCCCAGCCTCCTGGCTTCCAGTCCCCGGGCTTCCCCTCCTACACTGTGCTCATGCTGTCTGTGTCTCTTGGAACTGAGATGCTATTTTATTTGGGGAATACAAACTCAGAGGAAGATCCCTTCCCTGGAGAAGTGGGTGACAGACTTGGCAGGTTGTTCTGCTAAGGCTGGCATCTTTGTGGAAGGGACGAAGTACTAGCAGAAAGAAGGGGGAGCAAACGAGGCTTCCCTTTCTTCTTGGAGTACTTAAAAGATTAAAGATGAGTAGGCAGAAGTATAGGGGCTACACCTGTGACGTCATTGATAGGAGGAATTCCTGATTCAGGAATTCAGAACGTGGGGCCCATGAACGTGTTTTTGTATAAAAACATACGTATGCCTGTGTCTGTACGTATATCGAGAGAGGCAGACAGAAACAGAGAGACAGAGAGAGACACATACAGAGAGACCCAGAGAGACAGAGACACAGAGAGAAAGACAGAGAAACAGAGACACACAGAGAGACAGAGAGAGAAACAGAGAGAGACAGAGACACAGACAGAGAGACAGAGACACAGAGAGAAAGACAGAGATACAGAGACACACAGAGAGACAGAGAGAGAGAAACAGAGAGAGACAGAGACACAGACAAAGAGACAGAGACACAGAGACACACAGAGAGACAGAGACAGAGACACAGAGAGAAAGACAGAGAGATAGAGACACACAGAGAGACCGAGAGAGAGAAACAGACACAGAGACACAGAGACACAGAGAGAGAGACAGACAGAGTGACAGAGGGACACACAGAGAGACAGAGACAGAGAGAGTCAGAGAGACAGAGAGACAGAAAGACAGAGAGACACATGCAGAGAGACCCAGAGAGAAAAAGACCCAGAGAGAAAGAGAGACAGACAGACAGAGAGACAAAGAGACAGACAGAGACACAGAGAGACAGAGACACAGAGAGAAAGAGAGACAGACAGAGACAGAGAGACACAGAGAGAGAGAGAACATGGTTGTATGTATAGACATATGTCTATATGTGTATAGTTAGCTATATTTCCACATAACTGGTTTCCTTTGCAATCCTACACATTTTATTTTTACTTTATGCACTTAAAAACATTTTTTCCTGAGGAGTGCAAAAATTTCCCCAATACACGGTGCTTTAAAAAAACCCTCTAAATTGCCTTTCTAACACTAACCTAAGCAGAACTCACTGGAAGTGAAGTTGGAAATGTGATTATGTTTTCATGGTCAGCCTCAAGCCTCAAGGATCTGGGCTTTTCCTCGCAAGATCAAGCACAAGGAAGGTACAAATACTGTCTGCTGGGACCTGCCTGTTAATCTGCTTATGGCCCCCACTCCCTACCACCAGCAATGATTAACTTTCTCCTCCCAACTACTGTTTTGTAGTGTTTGTGTTTAATATTCAAACTCCAAGGCAAACACTCACTCCAAGAGAACACAAGAAGTGCTTAGCAGGAATAAAGGAAGGAAACATTTATCATTGATTTCCAAAGACTCACTGGCCCTCTGATCACAGGGACAAACTCTCCCATGGCTTTCCAGAGATGTTTGAGAGGCC
Organism: Gracilinanus agilis; assembly: GCF_016433145.1. Taxonomy (NCBI): domain Eukaryota; kingdom Metazoa; phylum Chordata; class Mammalia; order Didelphimorphia; family Didelphidae; genus Gracilinanus; species Gracilinanus agilis. The sequence goes on from NW_025353562.1 coordinate 5,397, forward strand.
CAAGTCAGAGTGTGCCGTGCTCCTGGTGTAAGATCATCTCGCCTTTGACCCAGTGATCTGAGCACAGCTGGACAAGAACCCCAAAGAAAAGATGTGGGAAAGGACCCCCAGACCCCCACATATTCCTAGCAGCTCTCTCTCCGGTAGCCTGGAACTAGAGACAAAGTTGATACTCCTACACTGAGCAATGGCTGAACCATGAAGTTAGGGCAGATGAATAGAAAGGAATGTGAGTGTGAAGTAAAGGGATCAAAAAAAGAAATGAGAAGATTTGTATGAACTGATGCAGAGGAAAAGAGAAGCACTCTGTGCAAAGCCTTCAACAATGTCTGACTGGCAAAGAAAAGTGCTAAAAGCAGCCTGTGGTCCATGTGATTGTAATGACTAATGTTGGTCCCAAAGAGATGATAAAACACACTTCTTTCTTCTCAGGAGAGCCAAATCAACCAGCATTTAGTAACTGTCTACAATGTGCCAAGCAAAGAGGTAGGCATAGCAAGAAAAGAAAATATCATGATATCGTCTATCTGTTAGATCCCTGGAAAATTCACTGCATGGCCCTGGGTCTCAGTTTCCCCATCTGTAAAATGAAGAGGTTGTACAAGATGCCTTCTAACTGGATCTATGATACTATAAGCATTCGATTTAATTCAAGAACCTCTCCTTAAGTACCTACTATGTGTCGGACGCCGTTCTCAGTACACTCATTATGAGATACACATTCTCACCAACATTTTGACAATTTGACCTTTAAACTCTTTGGAACATTTCACTGGATACTCCATCTAAGCCTTGTAACAAATCTACATTTACTTGTTTGCAAAGATGGAGGACATCTTGTATTTCTACCACAATCTATTTCCTTGAACTTTTCCACTTCAAAAGATACTTTGGGAGCAAGACTTTCCTGAATATCTTCAAATAAATTAACCTATTTCCATCTTTCCTGCTCTCTCTGCTCCATCCTTGTCCTCTCTGGACACCGTCACCAAATAGTCCCAAATGTCTTCCCTTTAACATGTTTAAAGAAGCTCATGCTTTGGAGTCTCTTCCAAGGTGTCCTTCAAATTCATTTGTGGTCCGCTTGATTTCTGATTTGTGCCAGCTCTACCGTGCTTCCCTGTTCCCTTTTCCATCAAGCTTTCCCTTTCTGTAATGCTTTTCCCCCAGAAGAGACTCATTTCCTTTTGTATGTTTATATTCGTTTCAAATGTTGACGCATAATTTGGGCGTGAGCTCCCAACACTGATGAGCAAAACCCCAAAAATAAAAGTAAGAAGAAAGCTTGAATGCCATCCTGGCAAGTGCACGCAGGTAAATTCTCTTGTGGAGGGTCTTGTTTTTCTTCTATAGGTCATGGGACAAAATTAATGCTACCTCAAAGTGAGTTGGAAGATATAAAACTGGCCATCTCGGCAAAGATCAACAACTTTTCCTCACAAAGCTTCATCCTTCAGTAGAGTATCATCTACTGCATCCCATTCCCAGGGCCCTCTAGCTGCGAGTGCCTCCCTAGTTATCGCCCATCTACATTCAATATGTGTCATAGATGTTTCCACTTAGTTACATGATGTCTCCCTGTTGCAAGGTAAACTCCAGGAGGGCCAGTGTTCGTTTTTTGGCTTTTTCTTTGTATCTCCAGCTCTCAGGAATGCCTGGCAAAGGGTAAGAAGTACTTAATGAATGTTTGATGACTTATTGGTAAATCAAGTCAGCAAAGGAAAACAAAGGCCAACAGTGCCAGACAAAGAATGAAATCGATACAGGAGGGTATAAAGAACAGAGTCCTGGGTTTAAGAGTCAGGAAGATCTGGACTCAAATCTTGCCTCACGCACTTGACTGTGTGACTGTGGGCAAGTCACTTAACTCTAAGCCTCAGTTTCCTTATCTGTGAAATGAAGGGGCTATATACCCCAAAGACGTCAAAGAAAGAGGAAAAGGGTCCATCCATACAAAAGTATTTGGCAGCTCTTGTGTTGGGGCAAAGAATGGAAAGCTAAAAGGGTGACCATAAAACAGGCACTGCCTAAATACATTCTGGCATGTGAAGGGAACATTATTTTGCCATAAGCAATGACAGAAGGGTTGGTTCTGTAGAAGCCTAGGAAGACTTATCTAAACAGACGCAGAAGGAAAGGAGCAGAACCAAGAGAAGAGTGTCTAATAACAGCATTGGAAAGGCAAACAACTTTGAAAGATTTAAGAGCTCTGGTCAATAGAATGACCAACCACGTCTCCACAGGGCCCCTGATGGATGTCTCATGCTACTCACCTCCTGACAAAAGAGGGAAGGACACACAATTCAGAATGACGCTTATGTTTTCAAACACGCCCAGGGTGCTTGAATCCATTTGTTCCACCTGGAAACTTTCATTACAAGGGTTTTCCTTTGCTTTTTTTTTTTTTTTTATCATTTTGGAGTAGGGTAGGGAGACAAAGAAAAAGATGGAGGTGACATTTTCTTTTAATGTACACAAGAAAGGCCAGAATGAATTACCGATGAGCAAGAGATCTTTGAAAGTTGAATTTATTATGTTTCAAAAGATAAGCTATGGACAGAAATCCATAGTTTTGGGTAGAACCTTCTTTCCTTTCTATTGCTAGATGAAAATACTCAATTTATTATCAAGTTTAGAAAAAAATTATTTTAAAAAATCGATAAAATGAAAAGTTAGACGGAGTGAAGGCTAAGGACCTTTCTTGGGTCCAAATCTAGGATATTCATGTGTTGTCCCCCTCCCTATTAGATTGTAAGCTTCTGGAGGACAGGGACAGTCTCTTTTTTTTATTAACTCCATCCCCAGCCCTTAGCCCAGTGCCTAATGCACTGCAGTTCATTCATTTTGATTGTTTTGGACGATTTTATGATTTGGCTTTTCCCCTAAAAATTCAGGTCACTTTGTGTGATAATTGGCGGTCAGTACTAACCTTAAATGCTGATTCTAAGCCTGAGCAGTCCAGGAAACCTGCGCAAAGGGCAGTGCCAAGTCTTCTGTCGAAATCCAGAATTTTAGTCTTGAACTCAGTATAATCCTCTTCAAATTCCTGAAAGATC
>NW_025353563.1:0-5471 GCF_016433145.1 Gracilinanus agilis
GAGACAGAGAGAGAGAGACAGAGGGAGAGAGGGAAGGAGAGAGAGAGACAGAGACAGAGGGAGAGAGAGAGACAGAGAAAGAGAGAGACACAGAGAGAGGTGGGGGAGAAGAGGGGAGAGGAGAGGGAGGTGGTGGTGGAAAAGTAGGAGGGGAAGGGAAGAATGAAGAGGGCACACACACACACACATACAGTTGTTTTTTGTTTAACCTATCAGCTTCTTGCTTCAGTCTTTGCTAGATTGTAAGCTCCTTGAAATCAGGGATTATGTCGCCCTTCTAACTCTAAAGCATAGTGAGACATAATAAATGTGTATTAGTTGAATTGGGCTGCATTTTTTCTCAGTGATTGGTGGCATGGGTAAATCCTGACTAATAATTCCCTTTGGCAATTCACTATTTCAGTGGAAGGGCAGGATAATATAAATGGCTCCCACATCAGGAAAATATTTGTCTGCTTCTAGCAGTACATTTTCTCTCAGATCATCTTTGCTGCACAATCCCACCACAAGCCTGGCTCCATCTATTCAGCCACTTTCCATGTGAATAGCTTTGGACAAAGCAAGAATGCAAACACCATGCTTGGAATGCATACAAAGATGCATCCTCTCCCTGCTGTGCCCCTGCTGGGAAGCATTGGCACAGTGCTGGGCACAGCAGAGAGGGGATGGGCATGCTCTTGGAGGAAGTGCCAATGACCAGCTTTATCCTTTTAACATTTTTTTCTAGGACTGGCATAGCTATCACATTCAGGACAAGAGAACCAGTTTCTAAACCCTTGAGGAAAACAGGAGTGGAAAATTTTCTTTCCACAAAATAAATTATCTTTTTGCCTTGAGAACATTGAGCAACGACTGATGAAGAGAATTTCTCTGAAAGGGTAAGAATCAAAGGTCAGTCACCTGTAGGTTGCTAAATCTTGGCCCTCTAAGTGACTAAAAATCATTTTTTAATAAGGTCTAGTTTATGTAAAGGAAGTCTATTAAAACCTGTGCAGAGGAAGAGATCTTCATTTGTAGGCAAAGTCCTGAGTTCAATTCCTGACTCTGCTACTTATTATTTGTGTAACTTTGGGAAGTCAGTTAATTTCTAAGGAGTTCCATTTCCTCATCTGTAAAGTGGGGTAGAATTATATCATTTCCAAGTCATCTTCCAATTCTAAATGTAGGAATGATCCTACTTGTGTGACCTTGGGAAGTCATTCATCTTTTTGAACATCAGTTTCCTCAAATGTAAAAAGAGAATATTGGTTTAGATACCTTTGATGGTCCTTTCCAGGTCTAAATCTATGATCTTATGATCATAGTGAGAAGATATAGCCATGTCCAGTGACAGTGAACTTTTTAGAGGGGAGGATAATGGGAGAAACGTCCTCAGACATGCATAGCTTTCAGTAATGGACTCTGGTGAACTCTGTGCTGGGACTAAGGCACGTGTGCCCACAGAGAGGGCTCTGAGTGTCCCCTTAGGCATGGGTGCCATAGGTTCACCACTATGGGCTTAGTCCATACCTAAATAAGAAAACTCCCTAGAATATCCCTCACAAGTGGTTATCCAGCTACTGCTTGGAGAAGAGGGAAGATCCACTCCCTTCTGAGGCAGCTCATTCTAATTTGGGACAGCTCTCATTATTAGCAAGTTTTTCCTGAATGAAACCTAAATTTGTCTCTTTACCAACTTCCACCCATTTTTTCCTAACTCTGCTCTCTGGGGCCAAGCAAAACAAATGGAATCTGTCTCCCATGCTTGGGTGATAAATTATTTTGTTCTTCCACATGTCAGTCTTGGAGTCTAATTGGTGTGGTAACTTAGTAACCATAGGCACAAACATTAAGAGAGAGATAACATGATGGGCATGGTCAGGATGGGTTTTATAAGCATCAAAGCAAATCATTCCATCTTCCACATGCTCATCCCCATTCATGATCCCAGATTTAAGATATGTTTTTATCCCCTGGAGAAAGCATTAGGATAAGTACTACCACTGCTAATGATGCTGATAGTGGTGGTGATGATTACAATAATGATAAATAATAATAATAATAGCTGCCAACAGGTATAAATGGTGTTTTTATGATTTTTCAAAGCACTTTCCAAATATTGTGTTATTTTAGCATCTTCGTAGTAATCCTGGGAGGCAGGTGCTACTATTATCTTTATCTTATTGATAAGGAAATCATTTTCTAAAGAGGTAGAAGAAATTAGCTATAATTACTCTGGACAAGTCATTTCCCTTTAGGGTACACAAAATCAATTTTCCAAGTACAGGAGGGGGGAAGGGTTTCAGATGACTACAAGTACACTACGAGTTAATAGTGTGACATGGGCTATCATGGTGTGGCAAAAAGAGCCCAGAGGTTGGTATAAAAGCACTTATTTGTTATGTGAACTTGAACAAGTCACTTCTTTCTCTCAGTTACGGTTTCCTCATCTTGGATAGATAGCAGGATGTAGTGGAGAGAAGGCTGTACTTGGATTCAGAGAGACCTAAATTTGAATTCCACCTCTGATATTTATTGCCTTTTTGTTCAGAAGCAAATTATTTAACTTTTCCACACTTGTTTCCTCATCTGTAAAATGGGTATAATGCTATTTTGTAGTACAATCTCACAGGTTCAAATGAGAACAAAAACACTTTTTAAAGTATAATGTAAATGCCAGTTTCCCCTTCTTTTCCTGTCTCTGTCTGCCTGTCTGTCTCTGTCTCTGTCTGTCTCTCCTCCTCCTCCCTCCCTCCTCTTTCCATTACTACTGCTACTGTCACATTTGGAAGCCAAAAAAGATAAGCGGGATCTTAGGTTTCATTTGGGGCGAGGGAGAGAGTCCTGCTGTTCTCTACCATGGTCAGACCTCAGCTGGAGTGCTGCGTTCAGTTTTGGCACCAGCTTTTTGGAAGCGCATGAATACATTGTAGAGCGGTCAGAAGAGGGCAAACCAGTTAGTGGAGGGCGTGGAGCCCATGTCATATGAAGGCTGTTTAAAAGAACTAAGTATATTTAGCCCAGAGAATAGAAGACTGAGAGTGGGGGTGGGGACAAGAGCAACCTTCCCTGATTGAAGGAAGGATTAGACTTGCTCCAGATGGGCCCATATGGCAGAGCTACAAACAATGAAAGAAAAAGAAAGAGGTAGGTTCAGTCTGGGGGTCAGGAAAACCTTCCTCACCGTGAGAGCTGTCCAAGGTGATCTGGGTTCCTCAGAAGGCTTCCAGTAGAGGCTGGATGACTACTTGTTGGGAATGCTGTAGAAAAGGTGCCTTCTGGCAGCTGCGTGGCTCAGTAGATTGAGAACCAGGCCCAGAGATGGGAGGTCCTGGGTTCAAATCTGACCTCAGACACTTCCTAGATGTGTGACCCTGGGCAAGTCACTTCACTCCCATTGCCTACCCTTACCACACTTCTGCCTTAGAACCAATACCCAGTATTGATTCTAAGATGGAAGGTAAGAGTTATTTAAAAAAAAGGAAAGGCGCCTTCTAGTTCTGAAGCTATGATTTCTCTGATGTAAAATGAAAGGGACACTCTGCCTGGGGACTGAGCCACCTTCTTTCTCTGACGGGCTAGGACTGGGTTCTCTCTGATCCCTGCTCACCTTGTTGCATGTCAACTTCACCTGATGAAAATGAAATGAAGAGACACAAAACAAATGGCAAACCTGGCAGAGTACTGAGACACTAATGGTTCTAACCCTTTTATTTTATTTTACTTAAAAAACCTTTACCTTCTGTTTTAGAATCAATACCAAATCTTGGTTCTGAGGCAGAAGAGCGGTAAGGGCTAGGCAACTGGGGTTAAGCATCTTACCCAGGGTCACACAGCTAGGAAGTGTCTGAGGCCAGATTTGAACCCAAGATCTCCTGTCTTTTGGTCTGGCTTTCTATCCACTGAGCCAACTAGATGCCCCTACCGTCTTATTTTTTGAGGAAGAAGTATTATTATTACCATTTTACAGTTGAGGAAACTGAGGCAAACAGAGAGTCAATGACTAAGGTGACTCAGCGAGTAAATTTCTGAGATTGGATTTGAACTTATGTCTTCTAGACTCCAGCACTGGTGATACAAAGAAAGACAAAAGGCAATCTTTGCCCTCCATGAGCTCACAATCTAATGGGACAAACATATATACATACATATATATGTTTGTATATATATATATGCATATATATGTATATATATATGAGGATTCTCTTATAACAATGACCAATATAGAGGTGAGTTTTGCGTGATAATACATGTACAACCCAGATCAAATTGCTTACCATCTCTGGGAGTGGGGGAGGGAAGGGAGGGTGAGAGACAATTTCCATCTTATAATTTTGGAAAGCATATATGGAAATTATTGCAGGTAATTGAGAAAATAAAATATCTTTTTAAAAATTGGATAGGTGTTGCCTTATAGAAATTTTGGTAGTTGGGTCTAATAGGAAAGGAATAAAAATTAGCCTATTATGTGCCAGGCATTGGGCAAAGTGGTTTTACAGATATCCTCACTTGATCTTACAACAATCCTGTAAAATAGATGCTTTTATTATCTCTATTTTACAGTTCAGGAAATTGAGGCTAACTTGTTTAAGATCACATAGTTTATGAGATTGGGTTTGAACTCAAGTCTTCTAGACTCCAGGCCCAGGGTTCTCTCTTCCTCTTAAAGTTGAGTTTTATATTTGTGTTCTCAGAAACAGGGGATTTCTGGCTCCTTTGGAGAATGTGTTTGTATGTGTGTGCTCATATGATTGCATGTGTTAGTGTTAAGTGCATAGAAGATACAAAACCATAGATCAAAACATCTTGGCAGAGTCAGAGAAATTTTGGTGCCCCTGTCTGGAATGCCCTCCCTCATTCACCTCCATGTCTTAGAATCCTCAGTGTAGCAGTATAGCTCAATTCTGCATAAACCAGACCTTTCCACATCCCTTCTCTACTCCCCCAGTTAGGGTGGATTACTTCCTGAAATCACTTTGTGTAATTTTGAATCTGTGTGTATCCACAGATAGGTGACTCAATGGATAGATTGCTGGACCTGGAGGTAGGAAGACTCACCTTTGTGAGTTCAAATCTGGCCTCAGATACTTACTAGTTGAGTGACTCTGAGTGTTAACCCTGTTTGCCTGAGTTTCCTCATCTCTAAAATGGGTTGGAGAAGGAATTAGGAAGCTACTCTGGTATCTTTGCCCAGAAAACCCTAAATGGGATACTGAAGAATCTGAAATGACTGAACAACTTTGTAAATACTTTGTATTTGCTTCTCTGTGGACATTTTGCATCCCAACAGTAGCATGTAAGCTCCCTGAAGGCAGGCAACTTCTTTTTGGCCTCCATCTCCTCAGTGCCTAGTGGAGGCAGAGGGATGGATGAGATGACCTCTTTGGAAAGAGGGTGGAGAGCACAAGGAAGAGAAAGTGGGTCTGTGCCTATTCTTCTCATTTTTATTTATTTTTTATTTTATATATTATATATTATAAAAATAAAAATAT